>NW_023615659.1:0-12500 GCF_013339695.2 Rhipicephalus sanguineus
GACATTTTTCCTCTAATGTAGCAACAGCGGTAACCTGCTGGATATTTTCCTCTTTGTTAAAGAAATCAATACAACCAAACTTGGTGAAGTGTTCTTAAACTGCAGGCCATGTCAAGTGTTTCCCATTTACATGGGCCCCATAATGTTTTTCAAGTACTGCCTACCCACTGGACAGCATGTACCCCTTTTCTTTTAATGTTATGGCACCGAATATCTTTGCTAGTCGCCATCAGGGGAAACGTCAGTGCCAAAATAAAGGGAACCTCTTTTTTCGGGTGTAATTTTTCTTTTACAATCCTTTCAATATGAGAAACTCGAAAGTGCTCAGAATGAAATACGAAGCATTTGTAAAAGTAAAGTGGTTTGAAAAAAACACTTGCGCCTTAATTTCTTTCTTGCGCAGATGGCGAGAAAGAAGTTTATGCACAGCGTTGAAAGCAATTACCTTTAAATATTTTCAACATTATTTTTTTTTTCATCCTCTCAACTGCGAAACTTCCGTTTTATTCAGCTGAAAATAAAAGCAATTGACTTTGAAAGGTGCCGCGAAAATCCACCGTCGTACAAAAGAGCCACAATGAAGGAACGTAAAGAAGCAAGAAGGTAGCCGAATTTAGCCCACCGAATATAGATGGAACTGGAGCGAAAGAGCCAAGGCGCTCTGAAGGTGGAGCGACTCGGAAGCGCGGGAAAGGTAATCCAGTTTTAAGTGCGCACTGAGTCGGAAAACAAACTTAGCGCGGCAAGCGAGGCACGCTGTCGTTATAATGACACTTTGAACGTGCTGAATGAAAGGTGAAGTATGTAGAAACTTTAAATTGTGTTTCGTAGCAGGAAGTAGCAGCCCGTTACCTCGAAAAATGTGACAGTAGTGTGAAATAAACTGCTAGAAGAAGAAAGGTGATCAGCATTGGCTCAGTAACACACACACACACACAAACACACACACACACACACACACACACACACACACACACGCGCGCGCGCGCGTGCGCGCTCACGCACGCACTCATACACACACGCACGCACACACACTCACGCATGCACGCACACACAAACACGCACACACCAAATGGAACGCTTTCCCAACCTTCTAGCTTCTGTAGAGCTCTTCTGATAAGCCTGTTTCGTCGACCATTTATTGGTCGGTTTATCTGCAGTGACAGCGCTGTGCTGCCCACAAACAATGCACAAAAAACATTGGCGAAGCTTGCACTACGCCGTGAAAGGATTGAACCAGCGAAACTGGATGATTCTGAAGAATAATCTGGTTCCTTGTAGGTTCTTTCTAGGCCTTAGCAGGTTGTTCCTAGGTTGCTTCTAGGTCGTTGGTAGGTTTTGGCTAGGTGATGCAATGTTGTTTCTGCGTTAATTCTCAGCGCAAATAGGTTCGTGTTAAACCCCGGTAGTCACAGACAGGACACGGATGTCCAAACTGCAGAGAAAGAACCTCGCGCTGAAACCAAGTGTTCGCACCTCTCATTGGTCTACGGGCACGTCGTCAATGGCTTAGGCCTTCCATCGCTTCGAGGTCTTCTCGCAGCCACTAGATGATGCAGGACGCGTCTACGTTGCTTCTAGGTCGTTGCTATGCTTTAGCTAGGTGATGCCATGTAGTTTCTACACTTATTCTCAGCGCAGAGACAGGTTCGAGTTAAACCACAGACAGTCACAGACACGGCATGGATGTCCAAACTGCAGAGACAGAGCCTCGCGCTGAAACTAAGGGTTCGCACCTCGCATAGATCTACGGGCAGGTCGTCATTGGCGTAGGCCTTTCTTCGCTCCTGGGTCTTCTCGGAGCCTCCGTTGCCTTCCCCGTTCCCTATACAGTATCCTCTAGTTTACCTAGAGGGGGTATCCGCGGCTCGCCTCCATCGCTTCGCAGCCATTTGTTGGGCTAACTGTTGCCTTCTTCATGTCAGTGGGCCAGTGGTGAGTAGTAAGATTTACCCAATTTCTGTGGCACATACCCGTTTATGATGATGATAGCTTTTTGGTTCGCTGGACAAGGAACGATTTGCTAGAGAGCTTCGCTGTTAAAAGTCAGTTTCACGGCGAGGGCGAAGCACTGAATGCGATAGCAACAAATTGTAATGTTGAAGCATAATCTCGACTTGGGCTAGTTGGTGGATGTTCATCGTAATATAATTGACAGCGCGACGGGTTAAGCACGGGCAGAAAGAAGAAAAGGACTCAGCGCTGAACTGTTATACGAACTGAGGCTGGAGCTAACTCTTTTGGATCCGATCTCGCGTAACCCTACAAAACGCTGGTGAATACGGCCGCTCCACGGAGAAATGCACTTTCCACAATGTCTCTTCGCGTTGAGAGCGCAGCACGTAGAAGGGGTATAAGAGCCGCCTGCTGGTGGTTGCTGAGATAGCGCGCCCGCCAGCGATCGCGACGGTGCCCTTAGAATCGAAGTTCAAATTTGCTGCTCGAGCGATAACTCCCCCCCCCCCTCCCTCGGGTGTTTTCATGGTCGTTCAAGAGGGGCGGGGCGTTTCCTCCCTTATTCGACGGCAGGCCTCCCGAGCGGAGTGATGTGATCGCACACGCCCTTCGAACGACGGAGATGGGCCGGCTCGTTTCATCTCTGCTTGAGCCACGTTCGTCGCCTCCGCTCACTCGCTTTTTCCCGCGGTAGAACATACGATATGCGGAGGATGTTATCATTTTGGCCTTTATATGGGACACGGTGGCGACGTCAACGGTGACGGCAAAAACTCCTCGATAGTGTCCTTATAATTGCTACTGACGTAAAATATGACTTCCCAAAGAGAGAACCACAAGCTTATACAATTGCGACAGAGCGAACGGAGAGATCCGTGCAAGAATAGATGCACGGTTCCTTCCTGAGTTGCGAGCAGCATGCCCACCCAAACTCACGTCGTTTTCAGTTACCTGTGACAGCGGAGAGTGCCCCAGTGGCCGTGACAAAGAAGCGAATTTAACAACTCAACATCCGCATTAGATTCATGTTGCTGTGGAGCATCGTAATGTAATGAATGGCGTTTACCCTCTATATAAGACAGTGCATAACCTTCATGTAGCAGACCAAGTCATTTCATACAAGTTAGGCCGACTATGCCGAATTTACATAGCTATCGTGTGTGCCACAGTAACATACAAAAAGCAAAACAACTTAACGTTGCCATTCGTTGCTGTGATATGATGCTCGTCCTTTCAATACAGGTGCTATATAAACCACACCGATGCACGTATGCAACGTTAGTGCATTTTCGTGCGTATATCCATAATAAGTTGTATCAAGATTTACATGGAACGCATCTAACCTCACGTGACGACGTGGAAAGAGTGTTTGCGCCACTTTTACAGTGCTTCTGGTGTGGCAGTGCAGGAGGCGCGCACACATACACACATACACAATGTCCTCTTCAGAACAATACGGTGTGGAACCCAGTGTAAAAAAAAAAAAACAGCGCCTGCAGTTTGTTAGGACTTTACTAAAGGATATGAACACTGCATCTGATACTGACATTTATTCTAAATCTATACATATTCATTCGTGCATTATTCCATTGTTTACTAATCAGGGTTTTCTTTGAGCTAAGGAACTAAAGAGCCATTATACGCTGTGAAGTTAGATGACCAGTGAAGCTGTATACCACACAACACAGATGTAACAAAGAATTTCTAAAAAATAGTAGATCCCATATGACCTTGAGAAGCCATTTCAGTAGCATGCGTCTTTTTACCCATTCTCAGTTTCGCTACATGCGTCGCCGTGTCTGGTTTGCGGCAAGCGCTTGATGTTTCGCGCGCGACCTTAATCGGTGTTTTGTTACCCGTGTTTCTGATCCTCAATTTTATGGGTAGTGGGGAGCAGAGGCGTATTCCCAATTTCTGCGACCCATACATATTGCTCACTGACAAACGGGATGTCCTAGCCATATAAAACTTCGCTGTAAAATATCACCAATATTATTGTATTATTCAATGGATGTTTCTCTAGACTTTTCGGAATAAACGCGCGGCTGCGCTGCCTGAGGTCGACTATAATGTTTCTCAAAGCAGTTCAAGGCATATCGCATAAGTAAGTTGTGATAATTGCTTTTACCAGCGTAGTTTTGTGCGTATTTTGCACCAAGGTAGGCATATTTTCCTTCTAATCGATAATCTTGTCGACCTAGAGGAATTACACAAATATTTCAGGGAATGAATAAAAAAAAAAAGGTATCGAAAGAACAATCAATACAAACATGAGATATTTTACCTTGAAACGTTCGGGCTTGTTCTTTCTATATTTCATGAAGCAAGGGCCTTTGTGGTAACGTTTTAGAGATCCGCTGTGTCTGTATACGGCCTAGTGCCAGCGGATCTAATTAACGATATCTGCATATTCAAGGTTACATGCGTCGTGTGGTACATTATGAAAGAAAACACGCGAACGTGTGGCATTTGCTTACATCGCCATCAGCGTGACAGCGGGACCAAACATTTCGGCTGATGACTTCACCTTTGGCTAGTATAATAATGAGATAGGTAAAGAAGGTTTCAACACCATTCGATGACAGACTTTCGAAGCGACAAACCACCTACGTGGCATCACGTGACCGTTACGCCGTTGCTTAAATCGCTCTAAATCAGATGAAGAACAACGCTTGTAAGCCAGCGGCGGAGCTTCAGCGTTTTTTGTGGACCTTCGTGCTAAGAACAATGTGCGTGCAGCAGACGACACGCCGAATACCCGGCCTCTTACGCTGTCGTCTAGAAAGGGGAGGGGTCGTAATCCTGCAGGCGTCGGCCTATCAACAATGCCTGGATGTTTTGTCCGTCAATAGATGACTCCAAAGGCGACCGTGCTTGCTCTCACTCCCGTTCTAAGGAGATATGAGCAGCTGTCACAGAGATCAGGCATCGCGCTCGCCTGTTGAACCACACTGTACGCCGGAGTTTGTCATGGCGTGTCACATGGTGTGCCCAACAACTAGATGATTTATAAAATGGGCAAAACTACTTGACAATGTAAAGATAATGCAAATAAAGAAATTACCCAAGAAACCGACATCCGCAACAAATTCCGCGAGGTAACAGACTTGCATACAATCGGTATCACTCATATACCACTCCCGGTATGGCACCGCTCTCAAAGCCGCCCCTCGATATCACACTCATCTACGAAAATATAGGTAGGCAGAATAGTACAGACAAACAAACATGAGTTGAGGCTAGGACGCAAAAATTGTGTTTTTCGACTGACCAAATTAGTTGAAGCGGGATGGCCCCACGCACCAACGAAAGCACGCACACACGCCCTGCAACTAAGTTTATTGTCTTGACGAATGCGAACAGGCCCTATCGCTATAGTCGTTAGCTTTCAAGACATCCATCAAAAACTCAACAAGACCCCGCAACAAATAATACCGTAAAACAGGGGTCTCATAAACGCGAACTGCGGGCCACATGCGGCGTGCGAACCTCTAACAACCAGCCCGGCCCGCGCATGGGCACCTTCGTGGCATATTTTATTTTCTTGACAAATATGGTGATGAGGTACACAGACATCACTGGTCTGAAGTATTTTTTTTTTTCGTGAGTCACACCGTGCGGTCACCATGTGTTGAAACATAACCATGGAACACAAGCTCAGTATTCAGAACCGGCCCTCCAGATTTCAGTCATTCTGGAGATCAGCCTGAATGTGTTCCTGGAAAAGTGACATCTAATCCCCTTCAAAAATGACACATATATGAGATGTGGGAAAGACCCTCTTTCTATTAGCTGAAACGTTACTGACAGTTTGTTCGTACTCTCCCCCCCCCCCCCCCCCCGCTCTCACCTTCGCTGCCCCGCCCTTGAGGGAGACTAAATTTGGTGACTGCGTCCGGCTAGCTGAGATGTGTTTGAGACCCCTACCATAAACCATTCGTTTTCGTTGCTGTATTTCAGCATTATGACGGTCGGAGCTCGAATGAAAAAAACAATACAAGAATGATACGTATTTAGCATTAAATAATGAATCAGGTGGCCCGTAATGCGTCAACTTCCCAATATAAAACTTCAAACGAAGAAATCAGGCCACCACCGCACAAGATTGATCCGTTTAGCGGCAAAAAAGTATCATCTGTGCTCAATCATGATGGTGAACCCGCGTCGCGATGTGATGCGCTCGTCATTTTTGTATGCGCTGACCGGCACCTAACGCGTACATTCAAGGAGCTGAGCTGTGTTTGCAGTTGAATTCCGGAATGGTAAGAGAGAAAAAATAATGATGTAATAATAATTGCTGGGGTTGGACGTCCCAAAGCCACGATAAGATTATGAGGGAAGCACAATAATATTGTGCTTTCCCGGTTCTGGAAGTGATTAATAATCAGGGTTTGCAGATGGACGATAAGGCAGAGTCGGGCGCACGTTCCCAGTGGCAAGGCAAAATAGAGTTTAGAAAAAGAATGGCCAGAGCAACATGTTCAAACTATTTAGCTTACTTTTCCATCTAGATAAATACTTCTCTAGCTGACACATTGACATAATCAGAAGAGATGGCAATATAATAATAGTAATTATTGAGGTTTCATGTCCCAAAACGATAACATGATTATGAGGGACGCCGTAGTGAAAAGACTCGGGAAACGCCTACCACCTGGGGTTCTTTAACGTGCACCTTATTCTCAGTAAACCAGCCTCTAGCAGTTCGCCTCCACCAAAATGCGGCCCCCACGGCAGGGGTTCGATCAAACTACCTACCGGGTCAGCAATAGAGCATCATAACCACTTGACTATCGTGGCTGGTTGTACAGACGGTGGAAAGTGTGTGATATTTCTTAAGACGCATTCAAGATTGCTGCGGTGTTCCTTGCGTGAGAAAAAGAGCATGTTTGGAAAAGGCAACCTTGTATTGTGAATTAAGCATACATTTGCATGACTGTATGTTCATCCTTATCTTTCTATCTCCGAGTTTGCCGGTCTGTGTCTATGTGGCTGTCACCTCGAAATTTGGGTTTCCTCCTCTGAACATCTGCTGTCTTTATTTCGCTCTCTCTATCTCTCTGTGTCTTCCGGGCCCGCGCTGCTGCTTCTTCCGCCCCTATGTATACTATATGTGTCTTCAGAACCCTGGACCCGTGTAAGTGATGCGTCGGCGTTACTTTGCTTTTATCTAGTGTGAAAACCCTAGGGACAGCGTGAAAACGTGTAAACACGCGCACTGATGCCTACAGGCGTCTCGTAAACGTCTCTTCCGGCCATGTCAGGCGAGGCGACATGAGAATAAAGCGCCGCTGCCGAGGTGCTGACACCATTTCCTGGCAGTGCGGTCCCACGGGACCGCACTGCCACGAAATAGAGTTTAGTATTAGACGTGACTTCTTTATATGGCACGCTCTCGTGTAAACCTACTTCTAAAGAACATAATGGTGAACACCGAACAGAAATAATGAAAAAGCCGGCAGATCCCACGCATTGTGGGAATCGATGTAATTCGAAGCAGCCAGCAAAGAGCTGCATACATCGTCTTGTATGTCATTGAGGAAAATGCGTGTCATGGTTTTCATGTTAACTCCTATTATTTATGTTCGTCACACAGTAACGTCGCGCAATACTAAACTTCGGGGTAGATCAAGCTAGCGAAACGGCCGACAGCGCACCATGAGCGTGGCACGTAAGTCATGCTGTACATGACATGTGTCATGACTATCGTGTTAACTCGTGTTTTCATGTTCGTCACACAGTCACGTAGTGCAATACCAATTTTGGGGTAGATCAAGCTAGCGAAACGGCCGCCAGCGCCTCATGAGCGTGGCACGTAAGTCATGCTTTACATGACATGCATGTCATGATTTTCATGTTAACTCGTGTTTGTATGTTCGTCACACAGGCACGTCACGCAATACCAATTCCGGGGTAGATCAAGCTAGCGAAACGGCAGCCAGCGCACCATGAGCGTGGCACGTAAGTCATGCTGTACATGACATGCGTGTCATGATTTTCATATTAACTCGTGTTTTTATGTTCGTCACACAGTCACGTCGCACAATACCAATTTCAGGATAGAGCAAGCTAGCGAACGGCCGCCAGCACCCCATGAGCGTGGCACATAAGTCATGCTGTACATGACATGCGTGTCATGATTTTCATGTTAACTCGTGTTTTCATGTTCGTCACACAGTCACGTAGTGCAATACCAATTTCGGGGTAGATCAAGCTAGCGAAACGGCCGCCAGCACCCCATGAGCATGGCACATAAGTCATGCTGTACATGACATGCGTGTCATGATTTTCATGTTAACTCGTGTTTTCATGTTCGTCACACAGTCACGTAGTGCAATACCAATTTTGGGGTAGATCAAGCTAGCGAAACGGCCGCCAGCGCCTCATGAGCGTGGCACGTAAGTCATGCTCTACATGACATGCGTGTCATGATTTTCATGTTAACTCGTGTTTTTATGTTCGTCACACAGGCACGTCACGCAATACCAATTCCGGGGTAGATCAAGCTAGCGAAACGGCCGCCAGCGCCTCATGAGCGTGGCACGTAAGTCATGCTCTACATGACATGCGTGTCATGATTTTAAGTGCGAATGCACTTTATAAGCGACCCTGAATCCGCCGTCCCATAGCAACGGCGCGAGGAGCGGAGAGGAGCGTCTGTAGCAACGGCGCAGCGACGTCACGCCCCACGTGACTGCGCGCGCTCCGCCCTCCACTCGGTGGCTGCGCGCGCCCCGCGTATTGCCTGTGGTGATGAAGGCCGGCGGCGAGACGCCGAACGAAAGCGTGCGAAGCGAGCCGAGCACCCCGAAGCCGATCTGGCGCGGGGACGCGCGATGCGTGAGCGAGCGCGGGCCCTCGAATTCGATCGGCCGGACGCGCGCTTCAAGAGAGACTTCCTGGACCACAGCTTCGGATATAGCTGCGCGGTGTGCGATCGACTGTGGTTCGACAACAACCTGAGCCCCATCTCGGGCGTGCGCAACGCCGCCAACAAGTTGAACGCGTTGCGGGTTCTTTGGAACGAGTTCGGAAGACAGATCATCATCATCAGTAAAAGTGCTTTGCACTTAAAAACGGCCAGACCTCCGCGGGTCGGCTGGCGCGTGCTCTCTCGCTGCCGTCGCCTTCGCTCGGCTCTGCAGTTTAGTCGCCCCCCCCCCCCCTCATAGCATCACCCCGTGCTTTGCACTTCCTCATACTCCCCTTCGGGGAAATGCGGGTTTTTTTCATGTTAACTCGTGTTTTCATGTTCGTCACACAGTCATGTCGCGCAATACCAATTTCGGGGTAGATCAAGCTAGCGAAACGGCCGCCAGCACCCCATGAGCGTGGCACGTAAGTCATGCTCTACATGACATGCGTGTCATAATTTTCATGTTAACTCGTGTTTTTATGTTCGTCACACAGGCACGTCACGCAATACCAATTCCGGGGTAGATCAAGCTAGCGAAACGGCAGCCAGCGCACCATGAGCGTGGCACGTAAGTCATGCTCTACATGACATGCGTGTCATGATTTTCATGTTAACTTGTGCTTTTATGTTCGTCACACAGGCACGTCACGCAATACCAATTTCGGTGTACATCAAGCTAGCGAAACGGCCGCCAGCGCACCATGGGCGCGGCACGTAAGTCATGCTGTACATGACATGCGTGTCATGAATATTATGTTAACTCATGCTTTTATGTTCTTCACACAGTCACGTAGTGCAATACCAATTTTGGGGTAGATCAAGCTAGCGAAACGGCCGCCAGAACCTCATGAGCGTGGCACGTAAGTCATGCTCTACATGACATGCGTGTCATGATTTTCATGTTAACTCGTGTTTTTATGTTCGTCACACAGGCACGTCACGCAATACCAATTCCGGGGTAGATCAAGCTAGCGAAACGGCAGCCAGCGCACCATGAGCGTGGCACGTAAGTCATGCTGTACATGACATGCGTGTCATGATTTTCATATTAACTCGTGTTTTTATGTTCGTCACACAGTCACGTCGCACAATACCAATTTCAGGATAGAGCAAGCTAGCGAAACGGCCGCCAGCACCCCATGAGCGTGGCACATAAGTCATGCTGTACATGACATGCGTGTCATGATTTTCATGTTAACTCGTGTTTTCATGTTCGTCACACAGTCATGTCGCGCAATACCAATTTCGGGGTAGATCAAGCTAGCGAAAGGGCTGCCAGCGCCCCATGAGCGTGGCACGTAAGTCATGCTGTACATGACATTCGTGTCATGATTTTCATGTTAACTCGTGGTGTTATGTTCGTCACACAGTCACGTCATCATCATCATCATCATCATCATCATCATCATCAGCCTGTCTACGCCCAGTGCAGGGCAAAGGCCTCTCCCATGTTCCGCCAATCAACCCGGTCCTGTGCTTTCTGCTGCCACGTAATACCTGCAAACTTCTTAATCTCATCTACCCACCTAATTTTCTGTCTCCCCCTCACGCGTTTGCCATCTCTTGGAATCCAGTCAGTTACCCTTAATGACCACCGGTTATCCTGCCGACGTGCTACGTGCCCGGCCCATATCCATTTCTTCTTGATTTCAACTATGATGTCCTTAACGTCCCGTTTGTTCCCTGACCCACTCTGCTCTCTCTTCCTGTCTCTTAAGGTTACACCTATCATTTTCCTTTCCATCGCTCGCTGCGTCGTCCTCAATTTAAGTTGAACCCTCTTTGTAAGTCTCCAGGTTTCTGCTCCGTAGGTAAGTACCGGTAAGATGCAGCTGTTATATACCTTCCTCCTTCAGGGATAGTGGTAGATTACCATTCATGATTTGATAATGCTTGCCGAATGAGCCCCAACCCATCCTTATTCTTCTAGTTATTTCACTCTCATGGTTCGGCTCCGCGGTTACTACCTGTCCTAAGTAGACGTACTCCTTTACAACTTCCAGTGTCTCGCCACCTATCGCAAAGCGCTGTTCCCTGCCAAGATTGTTCCACATTACTTTAGTTTTATGCATATTAATTTTCAGACCTACTCTTCTACTTTCCGTATTCAGTTCAGTAATCATGAGCTGCAATTCGTCTCCCGCGTTACTCATTGTGATGATTATGGACGTTCGTCACTATGTTTGTTGATGACGGATGAGAAAGGATTCGTCTAGGCGAAGAAAAGAAGCTTTATATTGAACACTAGAGAAGACGAGAACGACGGTAGGACAAAGAACTATATACACAGCACTAACTGTCAAACATCACGCGACATGTGCGACAGTCATGCATTAGTAGGCATAGAGTCCGGCTAGGCTACAAGGGTGTCGAACGCGCATAGTTCCCGATTCGTGAAAGAAAAACGCCGTCTCACAGCTTGGGTCCCCGTCGTCCCAGCATGATGTGGTCGTCGACGTGCGCGAGGACACAGGTGGCACGGCTGGCACGCTTGATGGCACACGGATGCGCTACCGTGTGTATCGCCGTTGAATCGGAAGTCGCGCTCAACCCAGCAGTACAGGTCGCAACTCCCGAGGACCCTCGTCAGGCCACGACTCACGAAGACCGCACCAGGTAGGCCTCGCCCACGATCCTGCCCTCGGCCACTACACCCAGGCAGGAGCCTTTCAGCAGGCCTCGTCCTTGAACCTTGAACAGGCCACCGGAACTGTACCTTGGACCGGCTGCCGGCCCTCGACCCGGCAGGTACGTACTGCTCGAACGCCCGCCTCAGGAACGTCGCCCGGAGCTCGTCACCTCGCGCGGCGCACGGCTTCGTCCCCTTCGTGGCCTGAACCCGCGAGCCCTTCTCCGCACGTTCCTTCCTTTTCTTCTCTTCTTCTTCCTGTTTGGTTGTCGCCTTCGTGCCACCTGTCCTCCGCTCATCTTCTCGGTTTCGGTTTTCAGTTTCTCGGCGCTTTCGAGTCCTTTTAGTCACAAATAGTGCCTAGCACGTGCCACTTTTGTGTCCTTTCTTTACACTCATCAATGCAATGTCATCAGCGAATCGTAGGTTACTGAGATACTCTCCATTAACTCTTATCCCTAACTCCTCCCAATCTATGGCCCTGAAAACCTCCTGTAAACAAGTCGCGCAATACCAATTTTGGGGTAGATCGAGCTAGCGAAACGGCCGCCAGCGCCCCATGAGCGTGGCACGTAAGTCATGCTGAACATGATATGCGTGTCATGATTTTCATGTTAACTCGTGTCATTTATGTTCGTTACACAGTCACGTCGCAAGATACCAATTTTGGTGTATATAAAGCTAGCGAAACAGCCGCTAGCGCACCATGACGTGGCACGTAAGTCATGCTGTACATGACGTGCATGTCATGATTTTCATTTTAACCTCGTGTTATTTATGTTTGTTACACAGTCACGTCGCAAGATACCAATTTGGTGTATATAAAGCTAGCGAAACGGCCGCTAGCGCACCATGAGCGTGGCACGTAAGTCATGCTGTACATGACGTGCATGTCATGATTTTCATTTTAACTCGTGTTATTTATGTTTGTTACACAGTCACGTCGCAAGATACCAATTTTGGTGTATATAAAGCTAGCGAAACGGCCGCCAGCGCCCC
>NW_023615659.1:15000-47836 GCF_013339695.2 Rhipicephalus sanguineus
GGCACCGTGGCGCAAAATAATGGCGCGCAGGACAAAATCGGCTACTTCCGAGGTAGCACCAGAGGGAAGAGCTGCCGTCTCCGCGTAGCGAGTTAGGTGGTCCACGGCAGTAACAATCCAGCGGTGACCGGCTGGCGTAAGCGGGAGGGGTCCGTATAAGTCGATGCCCACGAATTCAAAGGGAGCGGACGGGCACGGCAGAGGTTGTAAAGGGCCTGCGGGAAGAGATGTGGTACGTTTTCGGTGTTGGCATGACGCGCAGGAACCGACGTACTTCGCCACACTTGTTGAGAGGCCAGGCCAAAAGCACCGAGTTTTGATGCGCTCGTAAGTCTTGTGAAAACCCAAGTGGCCAGCTGTCGGGTCGTCGTGCAGGGCTTGTAAAACCTGGAGACGAAGTGAACGAGGGACGACTGGAACCCATTGTTTACCGAGAGGGTGGTAAATGTGCCTACATAACGTTCCATCTCGAAGTTTAAAACGTTCAAGCTGTCGTCTTAAGCGGCTGTTGGGGGCACGGGATAAGCCTGTAAGCCGATCGATGATTGTGCGGCAGTATGTATCTGCATGTTGGAGCGAGGTGAGATCTGTGGATGAAAGAATGTCCACTGAGGCAACGGACTCTTTCGGACTACCGGCCGTCTGCTTGGTCACTTGGCTGGTTGGTGATGAACAGATTGAAGGCGACACTTGGGCGCTTGGCGAGAGCGGGCACCGCGACAAAGCGTCAGCATCTTGGTGTTGCCGACCCGACCTATATGTGACACTGTAGTCATACTCTTGCAAACGCAGTACCCAACGGCCAAGGCGTCCCGACAAATTCTTGAGAGACGATAACCAACACAGAGCATGATGGTCAGTGACGATTGTGAAATGCCGGCCGTATAAATAAGGGCGAAACTTTGTACGGACCACACGACGGCGAGGCATTCTTGTTCGGTGATGCTGTAATTTCGCTCAGCAGGAGAAAGAGTGCGGCTCGCGTAGGCCACGACTTGTTCTTCGGAAGCGTGGTTCCGCTGCAGCAGGACGGCACCGATGCCATGTCCACTTGCGTCAGTGTGTAGGACAGTAGGTGCTGCAGGGTCGAAATGCCGAAGCACTGGCCGCGATGTGAGGCATCGCTTGAGAGTGTGAAAAGCGGCTGCGCATTCATCCGACCAGACAAAAGGTGCGCTCGTGGTCAAAAGCTTGTGCAAAGGAGCTGCAATAGTGGCGAAATCACGCACAAAGCGGCGGAAGTACGACGCTAAGCCGAGGAAGCTGCGAAGGTCTTTAGGTGTGGTTGGTGTAGGAAAGTGCAGTACTGCAGCAACCTTTGTCGGGATCGGGCTCAATGCCATGTCCTGCTGACAACGTGACCTAATACCTTGATGCTGCGGCTGGCAAACCGACACTTCTTAGTGTTTAGCTGGAGACCGGCCTTAGCTAGACAGGTCAGAACTTCGTCTAGCCGTTCCAGGTGCTGTGAGAAGCTGGACTGAAAAGATGACGATGTCGTCCAGGTAGCAAAGGCAGGTCTTCCATTTTAATCCACGCAGTACCGTATCTATCATTCGTTCGAATGTGGCTGGGGCATTGCAGAGGCCAAAAGGCATTACATTGAATTCAAAGAGTCCATCAGGTGTGGCAAATGCAGTCTTCTCTTTATCGGACTCGTGCATCGGGATCTGCCAATAACCAGAGCGCAAGTCGAGGCTCGAAAAGTACTCGGCACCTTGTAAAGTATCAAGAGCGTCGTAGATCCGAGGCATAGGATAGACGTCCTTACGAGTAATATTGTTCAGCGCTCTATAATCAACGCAAAATCGCACCGAGCCATCCTTTTTTTTAACGAGCACAACAGGAGAAGACCACGGGCTTGCCGAAGGCCTGATAATGTTGCGTGCGAGCATATCGTTGACTTGTTCTTCTATAACTTTGCGTTCAGAAGCTGATACACGGTAAGGGCGGCGACGAATGACACGAGATCCGTCTGTGTCGATGCGATGAGCGGCCACTGTTGTTTGACCCAGGCCATCGGAACAAACGTCAAAGCAAGCGTTGTGTTTCATTAATATGGTCAGCAAGGCATCAGTCTGGTCGGATTGAGATCTGTACTCAAAGTGGCCTTTAGAGCACGCGATGAAGCCTTCCGCGGGCGTACATTGTGGAAATGACGAGTCAGTTGAAACAGTAACGACACATACCGGTGCGTCTTCGGTAATGCTGGCAACAGTAGTCTCCCCTCTGGCAGTCAGTAGTGGGCTTCTGGCGTCGTGTTGTAGGCGGTGAGGCTTGCTAAACACTGTTGAAACCTCACTAGACAAGATGCGATGGCGATGTTACCTCGAGAAATACAGCGCTGGCAAGGTGTAACCACCGCGTCGCCATCTATAAATGTCTCGTGACCTGATCGTGAGGTACACGTTCTTTGCCCTGAAGGCAGAAGAAAATCCGCAGCTGTGACAAGGTTGGGCGGTGAAAAATCGGGCAGCAGAGAGAAAGCTCAGGTCCGTAATACGAATGAGAGGTTGACCGCACGAAATGACAGCCGACGAAGCCGATAAGAAGTCCCAGCCTAAGATTATCTGATGAGCGCATGAAGAAATGCACAGCACGCTGGACATGATGGCGACTCCGTCGATGAGAACGCGCGCAGTACCTGTCCGGTTCGGGCAAATCGGATTGTCATTAGCGCCGCATAACAGGGGTCCGACTAAGGAGTTTGCACTTTCCGTAGACGAAAACACAATTCGCGGTTAATGACTGAAATTGCGGCTCCAGTGTCTACAAGGGCGTCAACACAAAACACCTTCCACACAAACAGGCAGTAAATTTGCTGGGCGAGACGGAGGAGTTGTGGACGTTTCGACAACGAGCAGTTCCCCTCCAAAAACTGCAGCTTCTCGTTTTCCGAGTGGCTGTCCAGAGAGATCGGAGCAGGACGCAAGGGTGATGTCGTACGCCGAAATGGTGACGGAGAACGGGCGGCGAGGTGAATGAGAAGGACGAGGCATGGCTTGGGAGAGTGGAGGTGAGGGCGACCGACGTGAGGAGGATGGATACGGTGCTGGAGCGTAGGCATCAGATCTTGGGGCAAAGTCTCTTTCATAAGCAGAATAGCCACGTCGTTCATCCTGCTCGACGGCGGCGGCAGAAACGGGATATATGGCCCCGTATGCCACAGTAGAAACAGACAGGGCGCGAAGGACGCCAGGTAGAGTAGTGTGACTGCACTGGTGCCTGTGCTGCCATCGACGCCAAATGGTCGCACCCGAACGTCCGCAGGCGCAGATGAATTGGTGCAGGGGCCCGTGATGCAACTTCTGCGTACGAAGGCATGCGAAAGGGTACAGGAGACGGGGCACGTGCGACGCTTGTCATCGATGCCAGTTCGTCCTTGATAATTTCACGCAGGTTGGGAGGAGGAGAGCGGACAGGCGAAGTGGTTGTGTTGCCCGGAACAAGGACCGTGAAGTTCCTCTCTGACAATGGTGCGGATCAGGGCTCGCAATTCATGTTCTCCAGCAAAAGCGAGCGTCAGAGGAGGCGTGTGGAAGGCGCATGGAATAGAGCACGTCCAGGCGTTGGCATGTGGTGATTATGTCCTGAACTGTATTTGGGCTCTGAATGACGAGGGCATTGAAGGCCACAGAGTTCACGCCTTTTAGTATGTGACGGATGCGATCGGCCTCCGTCATGTCACTCTGGGCACGGCGACAGAGAGCCAGAACGTCTTCAATATACGACGTATATGATTCGTCGGGCCCTTGGATGCGGGTTGCGAGCTTCTGCTTTGGCTACCTCAGAGCGTCCTGCAGATGTACCAAATATCTGACGGAGTTGTGCCGTGAACGCTGCCCAATCAGGAAAGTCACTTTCATGGTTGTAGAACCAGGTTTTAGCTACTTCCCTGAGGTAAAAAGGAACGTAGCGTAGTTTGTGGGCCTCGTCCCAATAATTACAAACACTGGTTCTGTCATAATTATCGAGCCACTCCTCGACGTCTTCACCGCGAAGGCCGGAAAATACCGGAGGGTCTCGTTGCGACGTACTCACTGTGTAGTTAGGCCCAACTGGCTGAGCAGAAGCGGTTGCGGCAGCGGAGGCGCTGTTTTGTGCCATCACTGTCGTTTGCGAGCACAACCGTCGACCAGACCGGAGCTCCAGGGGTGACCGGTAGAGCAAGAGGACGTGGGAACCACAGCACTCTCCACCACTTATGAGACGACGCCCAGTTCAGTATTCGAAAGGCTATATTTCTATGTCCAAAGCGGCGCAGCCCGCGTGACAGACGAAGATGATGATTACAATGGTTTCTGTACAGATGAAGATGAACTATATAGTCAGCGCTCACAGTATAGCTTATGGGCTGTTATAATACGGGTTTTATGGAAGAAGCCTGTGGTTGTTGCATTATACTCAGCATTGTAAACATTACGTAGATATCGTTTCTGCATAATGTAAATTTTTTGTAAATGAGAAAATGTAGTTGTACCCCAGACAAGTTGGCAATAGGTAATGTGTGAATAGAAATAAGAATTGTAATGTAATATTTTAAGTTTTGGAGAGAGAATATATCTCAGTAGACCGACTATACCAGTTATTCGACCTAGTTTTGTTAGTACCAAATTTACGTGGGATTCCCAAGAAGGAGGCACCAAACGACCTTCTTTCTTACTTACTTCTTTCTGTTTGAACAGCGTGCTCCTTTCGCGAACGCGGCCGCTGCAGCGAGCGAAGTGACCTTCGTATGCTGTGTAACTTCACCGCCGACATCGCTGTGAAAACACAAGACAGAAAAGCCACTCCTCTCACGAGATATGCGCGCGCGCAGGCGACCACGTCCTGTAGAGCGAAGTACACCTGGCGAGGCAGGAGGCGCGCGCGCATCGCGACGACCCTTAAGACTCGTCCCCTCGCGCCCTTCGCGCCATCTCGTTGGAGACCAAGAAAGCATGCTGAAGTAAAGGGTGTATATAAATAGCTAGCTGTTAGCTTGTTGAAAGAGGTACACCTCGTGGCCTAGCCATCCAACGCCACGCGCTACGGCGCGAGAGGTCGCCCGTTCGAATCCGCACTACGAATTATTTTCTTTGTAGCTCATATATATATATATATATATATATATATATATATATATATACAAACACACATATATACTAACATGACGGCAATTGCGACGGACATATATATATATATATATATATATATATATATATATATATGTCCGTCGCAATTGCCGTCATGTTAGTATATATGTGTGTTTGTATATATATATATATATATATATATATATATATATATATATATATATATATATATATATACCGGGTGTCCCAGCTATCTTTAGCCAAGGATTAAAAAATACAATATTAGAGGCAGGCGAGTGAAATCAGTTGCAAATTGCTGACAGCCACCTTGCGCGCTACAGACAATATTTTGTTTTGTAATTAACTAATTTGTTAATCAGGACGATTTTACCAATTTGCTAAATATTGACTTTAGGCAAGAAATGCTGCTTGCAAAGTTCGAGAGCGTCTTCGGAAACCCCAATCGCATCATTTGCGATAAAGAAAGTCTCACGTATACCATTTTTTCCAAGCTGCAAAGAAAGCCCGCGAAATACAAAAAGAACCACGTGACTAGCGCGCTCGCGCGCCGCGAGGATGCTGCCCTCAGCCGAGGTTTGAGCGAACGAAATCACCTGCGGCCGGGACTCGCCGGCTCCGTTGCAGCGGTAGGCCTATAAGTGGGCGGCGTTTCCTTGGCCCGTTGCCAGCCAGCTATGCGCGTGACGGTGCAAGTTGTAGCAAGCGCGGGCCATGAAACCACCTTTAACTTATCGGCCTACCGCTGCAACGGAGACGCCGAGTCGCGGCCGCAGCTGATTTCGTTCGCTCAAACCACGGCTGAGGGCAGCATCCTCGCGGCGCGCGAGCGCGCTAGTCACGTGGTTCTTTTGTATTTCGCGGGCTTTCTTTGCAGCTTGGAACAATGGTATACGTGAGACTTTCTTTATCGCAAATGATGCGATTGGGGTTTCTGAAGACGCTCTCGAACTTTGCAAGCAGCATTTCTTGCCTAAAGTCAATATTTAGCAATTTAGTTAAATCGTCCTAATTAACACATTAGTTAATTACAAAACAAAAAATTGTCTGTAGTGCGCAAGGTGGCTGTCAGCAATTTGCAAGTAATTTCACTCGCCTGCCTCAAATATTGTATTTTTTAACCGTTGGCTAAAGATAGCTGGGACACCCTGTATATACGCACGCATTATATACTGACATGACGGTAATTGCGACGGACGACGTTGACGGGAAAAACCAGCCCGGTGTCCGTATAATTGTCGCACTAATGCCTAATAATAATATTTAATATTAATACACTAAGGGACAAAGAGAGAAATACTTGGTGCAAAAAAAAAATTCCTGGTGAGGCGCGATTCGAACCCGCGTACCCGCCATCCGAAGGCGAGCGTCGTAACCCGTCGGCTATCAAGGCAGTCTAGGATAGCATAGCATAGCCTTGAATACTTTTGTATAACATCAGGGTGGGAAAGGAAAATGATGGTGAGAAGGAGAAATGCAAGGAGGAGAGATGTAAGCGCGAGGGGAGGGAATGGAGGAGGAAGAGAGTAAAGCATAGCATCGAAAAAGAGATTCAGTGAACGGCACAGATGGAATACAGAGAGAGGGAGAGAACGAGATAGAAAAGGGAAGCGAGAAATAGAGAGAGGAAGAAAGATAAATAACGATAGAAAGAGCGAGAAAAAAAGATGGTTGATCCCTCTGTCATAGGAATCGGTATAACACGAATGTGAAACGTGCCGTCACAGAAATACTTGATTGCTTTAGTGCATTGGTATATCAGAGCTTGTAGAATGTCTATCGTTGTTTGGCAGATGTAGCAGCGCCTGATGTGGATGCACTGAGGTTGACGCCTAGTGGCACATCTCCGTACCGAAGACTAACTCTGCTTGCTTGAAATACGAGCGCTTAACGTAGACAAGGCCTTAATAGAATTAACACGCGGACAGGCGCTTGTCCATGTGTTATTTCTATTAAGTCCTTGTCTACGTTAAGCGCTCGCATTTCAAGCAAGCAGAATGAATCACCAACTAGCACAGTCAGCCATTTCGACGACTAACGCCCATGATCATGATTTAACCTTTGCGGTAGCTGAAGTTCCTAATATATGCGTGGAAACCGCATATGCTTGAATCCCGCACAATTAAGACATCAACAAGCACATAATAAACACTGATACTCGGCATGCACTCATCCAAAGCGCCTTGAAACGCGAAAAGAAACGCTACGCGCGTTGTGTCTTCACTCTAGCCTGGCGGTTAATTCTCACATGGCGAGCGGGGAACGTGTTGCGACAGCCAGGCGAGCGTCGGAGAACTATTTTTCGATATTTTTCGATAAGGGTGTTTCAGCTTCGCTAACGTGAAAGCTGCGGAGGGGCGAAGCATGCAGTGGGCGCCGGTGCTTCCCAAAGCAAAATCACTGCTAATGGGCAATGAGACACTGACGAACACAGAGACCCGCAGTCCTCTTTTAGTTAATGTGGACGCTGCGAATCTTTAATGTTCAAATACACACAAGGCAAATCTCCCACCGGCACTACATTGCAGGTCAAGATCTAGTACCTATTTATAAATGGGGTGGTCGCAAACAGTTGTGCAGCATGATCATTCGTTTTTTTTTTTTCAATCAAGAAACTCGCTAGCAGACGCAGCCGGCGTCGACCAGCGCTGAGGTGGTGGCGCCCTCTCTTGCTCTCAAGCAAATGAATAGGACGTGAGGGTGCACGCCGCGACAGCAGACGACAATGCACCGCCGACAAACCGAGACCCTAAGGTGATTCGCGCCGAAAAGTCCCGTCGACAGGAGTCACACCCACGACCTCTCCGTCTGCAACGATGGCAGGCGGGCAGTTAGCCCACTGCGCTAACGCCGAACACATAATGGAGCCTACACCAACGCGTATTTTATCTTTTATCCTACACACTCTCTTTTCACAGCGCTCGGGGTTTGCGGGGTGGTGTCGCCGTCTGGACGTGCTAGGGAGAAGTAAAGCGTGGTCTCTGCAATTAGTTCCAGCAACGCGCTGTCGCTACGACCGTCCCATTCGGAGCGTTCCTAATAGGAGAAGTGTAATTTCTTCAAAACTGTAACACACCACGAGGTGGCGGCTTTAGCCCAAGACTCGTTTATAGCATCCATCCATATGTTTTGGAAAACAAAAAATTCCAAAGCGCGCCACCGCGATTCGAACCTGTGACCCATCGCTCCGCAGCTCAGTTTGTTAGCCCCTTAATTGCCGATTAAATTACGAAAAATTGTTCCAAAGTTGCCAAATTTTAAGACGTGAAATATTTCAGTAACATGTTAAAAACAGAAAAATCCTTGCAAATATATTTGCGACAGATGAAAATGCTTTATTCGCCATATTTCCCACCGTCATGCAGTACCCAGGCCCGTAGTCAGAAATGTTTTCCGTGAGAGGGGTGCGCATTTGATGAAAGCCATGAAAAACACCTATTTTCGTTATTTATTTTCGGTAAAATACCCCCCCTTCATCAGAATTTCTATAAGGGGGTGCGCCCCCCATGGCTTCGGGCCTGCTAAAGCCCCACACCTGGGGCATTTGATGTGTATTCAGAAAGAAATTTCGGCAACTCCAGAAACTAAGGGTTTCATTTCCCTTCCCGTGAAAAAAAAATACTGCTCCTCGGTAGTTCAATACAAACTAGATGAGGCTACCATCCTCGTCGTAGGGTTAACAGCACGGCACTGCGCCAACGAACGGCGATCACTTCGCCGTTTGGTGTGCAAAATATTGTGATGTGTCTGCTACGTACAGCTAGGCAGGTGTTGCTGAAGCGCGTTATGTTTGCAATTTGTTTCTATGTAACGCCGCGCTGTAGATGGTAGTCTGTGAAATCGATTGCTACTCCACGAAATATTGTGTGGAAATATTTTTCAACTACTCAAGTTTGTAAATCTTGCGAAAAAATTAGAAATATGCAATAAATGTGCATGCTCAACAAAACTCAGAGGCAGTACACAGCGTATATTGCTAATTAAAATCACCATTATGTCCCAATCGAGCTCAAGTTGAAGTTGAAGTTTATTCGTTGTTATTGTGTGCAAAAAACGAGCTCACATAATACATACAGCATCAGGAGGTCCCAAAGTGAGACACTGTCAGGGGGACCTCCTATCAATTGTATGGTACATAAAGGTAAGTAGCAGCAGCAAAAGTTAAAAGTGCGAACAAAAATTAAAAAATGCATTCAATAGAAAACAATGAATACTGAAATAGAAAAAGTTAATTTACCAGAACAACATTATACAAAACTAAAAAATACACATAAGTAGGAATACAAAACAAAGAAGTGATGATGAAAATAAATTTATTACAAATGAACAAAAGGCTCTTTTAACAGTTTGTGTTTCATGTTATGTTTAAAAGACTGCAATGAACGAGACAACTTAACATGAAGAGAGATATGATTCCAAAGATGAACACCAAAGAAGCGTACTGTAAATCTGCCATAGTTTGATCTGATTTTAGGTAAAAGAACATTATTATGCTCTGAAAACCTGGTATTATTGTTGTTGACGAGGATATGGAAAGGAATACTGTCTAATGATATTTCACGATGAATGAGACAGCGTGTGATGAGCGACAATCTATGATGAAACAATTGTTGAGTGGGTAGGATGCGAAGATGTTGATAGATGGGTAGAGAATGGCAACAGAATGGGCTAAAAGTCATTCACTTGATCGCCTGGTTTTGAAGATGTTGAAGTGGTTTGAGATGAATGGCGTATGTGTCAATAGCAAATATAGATAGTTATTCATTACGTCTTATAATATTTTTTAAGCAAGAAAAGTTTTGAGGTGTCTCATTCGTGGCTGTCTTCCCATTTGTTCATGCGGCAGCTTCCCCGTTGAAGTTCCCTATTGCCTACAATGGGGAACTTGAAAATTTATTTGATTGCTTAAAACAAAATGCAGTGTGATAGAGCTTGTCATATAGGTAGAACAATTTATTTGTGCTCAATCGAGGTATAAAGATCATTTTTCATTTAGGCACCACAAGCTGACAGTTGCATCTAAATGTGGGCCAAAATGGTGATATTGTCAAACTTCAGATTCTTTTTGCAAGCTTAGAAACTTCGGTGGCGAAAAATATTTTCGAGGCAAAATTTATTTTTTGTGTCGTAAGTATCATAATGCAGTTCAGATAAAGGGCATTATTTTCTGAGAAAAAATGTAAACAGCGTGTTTTGCCCAAATCTCTGGATGTGTATATAGCAGAAAAATCACACTAACGCTACACAGTTTCGAACACCTTAGAAAACATATTTGCTAAATATTGCCACGCTCGTTTCTTCCTTGACTCCTCGCATTAGGAAGCGGATCTTCTTATCCTCAGGCATAGCTTACCTACGACACTTGTAAAGGTTCCGAGGAATGCGGCGTGAAAGAGATCCCAGGTCATCAGGGTGACCTCTCTGTTCTCAAACCAGGTCCTAGCGCCATCTTCAAGGGCGAAATTTATAGGCGAAGCTTCTCGGCGTAGTCCCATTTATTAAATCGGGCAACTCGGTCGGATTCTTTCAACCAGCTTTCCGAGTCTTCACCTAGCGATCCGCGAAAAGCCGCGGCTCTCTGGGATGATGCAAAACGACTGTTTGAGGTGACACAGCGGCCGTCAGTCATGACGCCTGTCGTCTTCCTCGTCGAGGCGCTTGGCTTGTCAGGGAGGGGTCCGTATTGTGGTGGCTGTCCTTCTTATCTGCGGCTAGCTCGAATCTCCTTAATGGTGTCGGTTTGTCCTTCGCGACTTGGGCTGGGTTCACGGCTTGACGGGGGTGTGCGGAACATGAACGAACGTCACCTCCACCAGATGTCACGTGGTCGTGACTTTGACGAAGGGAGCAGTCGGCGTGTTGAAGACGAAACTCTTTTTTTGGGTTAACTTGGTCCCGAAGGACAGCCCAAATATGCGAAGGACAGCCCCCCCCCCCCCCAAAAAAAAAAGCTTGCTAATTTGGTGCGCCTTGGTGCGTTTCCTATTTCACACACAATCTTCAAAACAGTGTCAAGTATAGAATATACCATTTGCAACATTTCTGCGGAAGACCGATCTCCTACGGCAGCGCAACAGAAGAAAAAATATTTCGGAGCGAGCTTTTTCAAAAAAATGCTAGTTTTCAAAAATAAAAAAAAAAACTTCGGTCTTAATCTTGACGGCAATTTGTTATCGAAGAGCGCTGATGTCAGTGAAACCACATTTTTAATATCATGAGTCCTCATTTGCTTTGTTCACGGATATAACGGGCCAAAATGACCATTGCTGTGTTTATTCACCTTCAGTGCGACTGGTGGTTGTAATCAGCTTGAATGGTGCGTAAATCTTGCAATTTTTTATTATTTTGCTGCAGCAAAACTTTGCTATGGTGTCTTGTCGACAAGAAAAATGTATTCTCAGATTTTATTTGCGTCTAGCGTGTGCTGGGTGGGCTGCTTGCGCTCTGAAGGGCTAACGGGTACGCAGTTTGGCAGCCCACAACTTAAACTTACCCTGCCATTATTCGCTAATCAGGAGTACTCGAGACACCGCGAGCACATGCAGTAGGTGACTTTGCCAAACTCGCCTTGCATACCAAACAAGCGTCTGTATGCAGCGACAGGCCATATCTAATCCTGACTAAAGACCAGAATCACCAGGCGCGCTGTTATCGACGTGCTTTCTCACTGCCTGCTTGCTTAGCTTCCATTACGTGCACTGTGCGCTCTAACCTGCTTCCCCATTCGACACACAGTGCGCCTAAACAACATTTGTAAAAAGTTATCTTAGTCATTTCCGAGCCGTTTATTTCGCTTCCCGGTATCACATGTTTTCGGCGTCGCAGATAACGTCTTCCTGTATCACCTCGACCTTTTAATCAGCGTTTCATCAGCCAGAAAACGTGCGGTGCTGCATAATTAAGCCATAAGTGGCCGAAGATGCCCAATTTATGATGTTTTGTCGCCGCTTTGCTGAAGTGCTTTCCCGTGTCACGAAGAGCAGAGGTCACTGGTGGCGCCAGACGGACATTATCCCTAATTTTGACGAGTGTGGCCCACAAATTCTTTATCGCAGCACAAAGCGTTTAAACAACATGGTCATAAATTCTGAAATCGTGAGCAGTTCTGGAAGCTCATTCATGACAGCAGCGCAGAAGTGAGAGAATGTGTGCGGCGCTGTTCAGTATAAACGCTTCAACTTGGTCTGGCTGTCCACTACACGCGATGCGCGCGGCCCATGGCTAGGTGCGAGTATTACAGAAACTTGAGAAAATTTTTTTTTCGTTCCGTCAATTTTTCTCGCTGCTGTTTTTGTTGTGGCCTACCTCCAGAAGCTACTGTCCTAAGCTGAGGATCTTCGCGACACCTACGAGGTCTGCTAGCATTGCTTTACGCGCCTCAAGGATAACCTGTATACATCTATGAGAACCACGATGAGGTAGACCAGGCATTTCTTCAGGAAGAACAAACGATTGATATTTTGAACAGGTGCACCCACCTATCCTCCGATGGTTGTAAGCGCGAGGTTGCAGGCTGCAAACTCTGTACAGGTTAGCCTTCTAGAGGGCGACAGCGGCCCACTTTTGCATACGCTAGACACAAATAATATCTGAGAATACAATTTTCTTGACGACAAGCAACCACAGCAAAATTTCGCTGCAGCGAAACAATTAAAACTGCAGATTTACACACAATGCAAGCTAATAACAATTATCAATCGCACTAAAGTGAGCACACACAGCAAGGATCGCTTGGCACGTCATATCTCCTGAACAAAGCAAATGAGGTCACATGATATTTAAACTGTGTTTTCACTGACATAAACGCTCTTCGATAAAATATTGTCGTCAAAATTGAGACCGGGGCTTTTTATATTAATTTTTGAAAATGAGCTTCTTTGAAAAAGGTCGCTACTGATCCTATTTTTTTAATTCTCTTGCGCTGCCGGTAGAAACACGATCTACCGGTAGGAATACGATGTGGCACTGTTTTGAAGTTTATGTGTGAAATAGGACACGCGCCAAGGCACAAGACACTTAAGAAGCTTTTTTTTATATTGGGCCGTGTTTTGTATTTTTTCATATCTTTTTTTCATTTTGAGGACGGCATAAAGAAAGCATGGATGTAATTCACAGTAATGCCTACTAAAACCATTACAAATATTTCGACATAACCTTTAAAGTTCGCGATAAATTCGGCCGTGAAATCCGAAAATGTTACGGTGAGCTAAAACAGGACTCCCAGGCGGCCACCTTCAAACATATATTTTTCGGCGCGCTGGGAGCGTTTCTTGGAAACAAAATTTTCGGTTCCGTGCGCATTAAATGTGCCCACATATCATATAAAAACCCAGGCAAAACAAAAATATCGACCGGACATGCATGTTCGATGTCTCATGGAATAATATCAACGGCGCCGAGCGAGCGTGCTCGGCGCTCGGTGTCCACGTTCGCATCGTCTTGTTTACTGTGCGGGCACGGAGTGTGGCCTCCAACGCCCCGGACGTCTACAGAATCACCCTTATACACGTGACATCGACGTGACCAATTATCTAACCTGAGCCTTTGCAATATAAACAACTGACGAGTGCGACGATTCCGAGAACGTTCATTCACGCATGTGTGCAAGCAATATCGTTGGTGTATTGAGCCGCATCGTTTAGGCGGAAAGCAACCGTCCCGCGTAAGAACTTAAAATCCATTTACAGGCATTTCTAAGCAAATGAACTTGTTCATCAAACTTTCAGCTAGGCATTCTGACAAGAAAGTGTTGTTGGTATCTTTATTCATCTAGTATCCTAGATAATTTCTTCGCAATCACATGAGTCTTGTACTGTATTCAACCGAATTTCAGCTCACTATGCGAAGTAAAAAAGAAATTCATTAGTGGTAGTTAAATTTTTCGCAGGACAAATAAGGGTCATGAAAATGAAAGTAGAGGAATGAAGAAAATAATTTCCGCTTCTTCTAGCTCTTTGTCTCACACTGGAAGCACTGTTTGGAATCATTTACCCGTTTTAAACAGGCGCCAAATTTGGGAACGAGTTCGACAGGGCGACACACTATTGTGACCTACTTATTAACTGCAGAAACTTACAAGAAACACATGCATGGATGGAATGAAACATTGTTTAATGATTTCGTTAAGAAACGCACTATGCCTACCTTATCGAACATGCATAGAGCTCTCAGAGATTTACTCGAATACGAGAATACATACTTTGTCGAAACGCACGACATGGAATATATTAGGCATTTGTTTAAAGAACCAAGAAAATAAGAGGAGTAGCCGGAGCCATGTATAGGCACCAACATCTCCTTAACCACATTTAATAAAAAAACGAGCAATTATGCTTAGGCTAGTGAAATAAAAAAGGGCTTGCTCCTTTATTCGTGAAATTCGCGCATTCCCAAGCTTTGCATTAAATAGGCGCTCTTTCGTATGAGCCTTTACGTTTCTCTCTTTTTTCCCACACTAGTGCGATGGATTACAGGTGGGACAACGCTGCGGTGTGAACTGCACTTGCTGCTACCACACACGCTTCAACCAATTTCTAATCTGCATAGCGGATTCTTCAAGGACACCACATCGCGTTGCGCGGCCGAACAATGCAGGAGGGTAAATCACGTGCATTGTTCGCTCTGACCATTATTGTTACTTACATGTTATTGAAGCAAGCTCATGGATTACGATGTGTCATGCAACTGATTATCAGTTACACAAAAATGCTGAACCTAAGGCAACGAATAAATCAGTGTTTACTCAATAAAAATACTGCTGACATTATTCATTCCGGTGCACCGCAGTTTGTCACTACCGAAACTGCGACACAGGCAGTAGGACTGCCTGACGTGTCAACGCCATTGCTGAGTTGAGTAATAGATTCTTGAAGTTGTCGCTGTTTCCCGAAATGTGCATAGGCTGACAAAGGCCGCACACGAATTATACCCTACCCTTTGTTCTCTTCGTTAACGAAGAGTTTATCGCTTAATGAAAATGCCCTAAGTTTTTTTAGATTTTTTTGTCAGACTGAAATACTTTTCGGCAAAAGAATGTAACACAGCAGACAATCGTACCCCCTCAACCTTTTTTCTCATTCCCAGGATTTGGGGACATTTGTACGTGGAGCCATCTCACGGTGGTAGCAACAGCGTCCTGCCATAACTGAAAAGGAAGTGGGCGAAAAAAAATCATATGTCTTGAAAAAACTAAGCTATCGAAAACGACTCGGAGTTCTATACAGTAGGGACCTTCTGGAAAGTCTTGGTAAAATTACAGTATTGCTCTACAAAGCATGTGCTTCCCAAGACCATTCAACACCGGCCATTAGAAACACATGGGGCCCCATTGTAAAATTCTAAATATTCTAGCTGGGAAGCCACGCGGTTGGTAGTGCGGCGCTATAATTTTAACAGAATGTTGAAATAAGTGCCTACTGTATAGAACCGGAGTCGTTTTTGATAATTAACTTTCTTGGTCAGATATGATTTCGTTCGCGAATTTCGGATTTAGTTACGGCAGGCCACCGCAGTCACCGAGAGAGATGGCGGTACGTGCATATGTCCCCAATCCTGGTCATCTTTCCTGTGCTGAAAGTCCTAGATCCACTGTCGTTTATCATATGCGAAACATTTCTTGGCAAACGAAAGGCACTTTGACCGTATCTATCTATCTATCTATCTATCTATCTATCTATCTATCTATCTATCTATCTATCTATCTATCTATCTATCTATCTATCTATCTATCTATCTATCTATCTATCTATCTATCTATCTATCTATCTATCTATCTATCTATCTATCTATCTATCTATCTATCTATCTAGCCGCCTACGTTTGGGTGCTCTCGGGGTCGTCTCCTTTACTTAGCATATACGAAAATGGCATAGGAGGCATAAGTATGACGAACACGATTATGAATTCATGACACGAATGACGTGGCTAGTCTGTCGCGCACGTCATGAAGCCATTCCACCAGCCACGCATGGCACATACCCGAATACAGGTGAATCACAGTCTATATCGATGCAGAGATTGGAAATATTAACGTAGCGTGAAGTAGTGCCGTGTCGCAGTAAATCCACTGCCTGCATCGGCGGCGCTGTCGATTAATGAAAAATAGCGGTGGAAGCATAGAATAAATATTGCGGCCTAAGCCGGAAGAGAACGGAGACATTCTACATGACAGGCGAGTATTTTACCACAGAGCAATGCCAGGGCTTCAAACCGCCTTGGAAAACACCGTCTACAAGCATCGCTTGGGGACAACGCCATTCCCTTTTATGCGATCAACACTTTTGACTCCGCAAGATATAGTCAAGCGTTGCTCGAATACGCCGACAACCACTCCATATGATATGCACATGATATAAGAGCGATGTCTGCATTGATAACCATGTCAGGAACATTAGGTATGTCCACTCAGCAAGCTTTTGTAAATAGATGCTACCCACCCCTCCCCAGTAGAATGCGCCGACGACCGTCGCTTATTATATAGGCGTCATTGCACTGTAGCGTGCTCTTTATTTTGATAAATCTTACACCTCTCTCGCATATTTGCTACTGCAGTTCCAATTCTTCTCAATAAAGTGTAGGAGGCTGCAATCTCCATTGTTGGGTGCTTCAATCAGCGACAATTCACCGTCCTGGCACGACGGGTTGTGCCGGCCAGAGGGTGCCTGGGATAAAGGGCCTTCCCACCTTCACGAACAAGCCACTCAGCAATAAAACTTTTTAACCGCGGATGTGTTAGGCTTTTCTTCAGGCCTTGCAGAGTCCGCAGAAGACTATGATCATCATGACCGGTATTTTTCATCTTCTGCTCACTTCCCTAACAATTCGTCTTCGTCATTCACTTCATTTTCCGCTTCGCTCCCGGAGGACGTGCACCGATTTTTCCGGCGAGGAATGGAATAACTCTGATGGGTGCGAAAACGAGTAGAGACAGAGAAAGAAAGAGAAATTCTAGACGAAACAAATTCATGGAGAGGTGGGATTCGAACCTGCGTACGCACGATCCGATGGTGAGTGTCGTAACCACTCGGCTACCCAGGCATGCTAGCAGAGCTTAGCGTAGCCTTGTACACTATAGTATAGCAAGGATATGGGAAAGGGAAGTGACGGCGAGGGAAAAGAGCAGGGTGGTATATCAGCACTAGTCCGCAGGAAAATGTTCTGTATGCATAATGACAATCCTTGCAGGGTGAGAAATCATCAGTTCTACAAATTTATACAAGCGCTTCCCACATGCCACTTGTGTCCTATAGAAGCTATAACTCTTTTTGCTACGGCCTCGTATTTGCAGCTTGCACACATATCGGTCGCTTGGAGTATCTGTAATTACAACATAAGTCAACGCATGCTAGCACAGCTACGTATAAAAGGTTGAAAGTAGTTTTGTTGCTGTTTGTTTTTGTCCTCACATTTGACAGCCTGTAAACTGCTTTTCACATTAAGTTGCTTGGTGACAAACCTAATGCTCCTCTGGCACTTGCAATTTATTCTTGTGGCGCATTTATAAGCATCATTATACTTTTGGTTAATCTGCGACGATCCTGAAGAGCCCCTTTGCTGTGTTAAATCCTACTCGGGCCGCTTCTCGGGAAACTAACCAATGCTGCCTCCTGAGGTGAGGCTGCGTTGACGTCTCTGACCGCAAAAAACTCTGTTGACCCTTGCTCCTAAACGAAACCTAATCGAAGTTTTTGTTGATCATGTACCCGTAAAGCCCTCTCGACATTGCAGCTCAGGTGTCAGCCAGGCGCTCCGATTGCTCGTACTCTCACCGGTATTCTCAAAAGGGCTACCTCTTTCTGTCGGGCACCAGAGCAAGCTCAGGCATTTTCAACGCTTACGAGTCGCCATGTAAATCCACCCGTGTTGGGTTATTTTGATCTGTTTGCTTACACAGAATTTCGAACAAAGGCAAGTGGCGTACACAATGAAATTGTAAAGACAATAACAAATAATATATACATTTGTGCACTTTAATGGAATGAGAAAAACATAGAGTGTAATACTAAAGACAGGAGAGGGTTTGTTTGGTTGGTGTATGATTATATGCAAAGCTTTCAATGAGATGCTTGTAACGAAAATGGTAATACAATAATAACAGAAGAAGATAAGAATTCACATAAGGAAAAACAACTACAAAGAAGGAAAAGTGTGAACAAGAAAAGTAATTCAACGGCAGAAGGAATCACTTTTACATATGTGACTAATGCGCTTTTATATATTATAGAAGAAATCTGCAACAGAAAAAAAAAGAAAGACCAAGGCATTCGAAAAATCCTCTAACATGTGAAAGATGAATAGCCTCACGTTCAAATGATAACCAAGATAATTGGTTTATAAGAAAAGAAGGTAACGCTTACAACGTGTAGAAATAAAATGTTCATGTCGCCACAACTAAAGATATGATGATGATGATAATGATGATGATGATGAAATAAAGATTTAATTTGCCACGGCAGTGTTCCCAAGTTTGTAAGCTCGGAAAAAGGAATTAAGCGAAAGAGTGTCATTACGAAACGCCACGCGCTAGGAATTACTGTCAGCCTTTCTTTCGTAGAACTCCACAATTTGTAGTTATAACATTCAATGATTTGCCCTTTCTACGCAACTGCGACTTTTCTCATTACAAAATTATTTGTTGTTAATTCTACCGAAAGAACTGACTGGCGGCTAGCTGCATTTTCTTAATGGCAGTTCAACTAAACGTGTTAATAGCACATTGAACCAAAGAAACTTATCCCAGCCGCTTGATGTAGAACTGTTACTGGGCGCTGGGGCAACTAAACCTATTGTGTCGATGCATTTTTAATAATAATATGAAACGGTTCCATAGGATACGACACAAGAACACACGCACCGTTATTGTGCTTTCATGTCCTATTCTCTGCCGCCGTTTGTATATAATGAATGCTTACGTACTCGCCCAAGTGTTCGGTACTTTTATAATGCGTACCTAGCACGATGTCACGTAAGCATTAAGTGCAAGCTGTAGCATTCCACAGGCACCAACGAACGCTTCGTATTTAAGCCCCACTTTTTGATGTAATAAAGAGAACACCACCTTCTGCAGCTTCAGTTGCACGTGACGTGCATTGTTCGCTGATCTAATTCTGCGATGCGTGGCTGCACCTACCTACTTCACGTAACAAAAGATGTGACTCGTGCTGTATCCAGATTATCTGGAAACAATTTTGCACACTACCAGATGTTCGCTGTCGTTTTGGCCTGGCACAACAGTTTGATAAATCATCACTTTTGTTTTCAATATTCGATGAAGAAAATACAAGAGTAATGTACACTCCCTCAATTTGCGTGCACACAAAACACCCAATTATTTTATTTCGATGAAATATTCAAATGGTTTCACTGATTCAGTGCCAAGCTTAAGCTATCCAAATGAAAGCTTTGTTTGTCTGCCTGCTTTCTTCGCTGGCCTTTTCGGAGTAAGTAAAGCTCAATAATTATAATTAGTACAGTAAAAATATACATATGATTCTTTTTCAGCAGATATCTGTAAAGTTTGGAGCCGCCTTTACTACATGTTTTGCAGCACTTTACATCATATCGAGTACATAAATTCCCTCCGAAAATTGAACCAAGACCTTTCTCACGAATTCCGGCATCCACTGTTACATTGATTACGAGGTGTCCAAAGTTACGTAAAGGTCACATTTACAGAAAGTTGAAGACACAGAACATAAAACGATCTGCTTGAGTCTTACAAAGTCTTTCATTTGACGGAACATTTCCACACGTACTCCGAATAAGGTGCTTTATCTGCTTCCTCTTTCCCGATCCTGCCAGCCTCTATGGTGATAGGCGGATCAGAGGTTGGTCGTCCTCGGTGGGAGTGCCCGGTGGATGCTTCTGGAATGTTCCATGGTCCGGTGTCACCCACTGTAGCGAGAGGCAGAGGAAGAAAGATGCTGCTACATGCGTTACCGAAACCAACAGATTGTTACGATTACCCACACGTCGCCTCCTCGCGACTACGCCGACCTAGTTCTCGTCGCTGCCTCGGCACGCCAGCACGCGACGTGGTGACCCAGGAGCATGGAAACATTCCAGAAGCTGTTCACCGGGCACTCGCACCGAGTCGACCAACCTCTATCCATCTATCACCATGGCGCGACTACCAGATGATGCCGCGGCGCACGGCATCTTGTTACCGCCGCCACTCCCCGATTTTTGGCCAAGAGGTACAGCTATCTGGCTCATCAAGATGGAGGCTGGTTTCCACCTGCGTTACATCGTCTCGCAGCAGGACAAGTACGCGATCACAGTAGCAGTACTTCCTCCTGCCTTCCCATGTGTTGTGCCTTCTCTTGGACCACAGTTATATGACCGACTTCGAGGTTTCGTGCTAGCACTACCGCAACCGGGAGTGCCACGTCACTCCCTGCCGCGCTAAACGTTGGTTTCGAACCTCAGACTGTCCCGATCACCTTGCCCACATACGACGACTCAAGTTGTTCGATTCCACCAGATTCTGGCGTTGCGGCATCAGTCATTGCACGACATGGTTTTCGACGCCGCGGCCCGGACGAATGTGTGCATATCACGTGCCACGACTGAGTGTCGCCTGCCACCAACTATTTTACCTTCCACTCCTGCCATCGCCGATGCCAGCGTTCATCTACCAGTGCAACTCAACCAGCTAGCACCGACATCGTCATTTGATGTGCCAAGGCCAGTGGCCGCACAAGAACTCGCAGAAGCTGCGTATACTTCTCCGTCAAATGAACAAACAGGTCTGTCCTCAGACGCCGCCGTGCTACTCGAGGGTTCTCGACGCTCACAGCGTGCGCGCTCCAGCCAACGGGTGTCTCCTACAACGCGTCTGCCGCGCTCCCACCCTGCTTCCCCGTCCCAGCGCCGGCGCTGCCGAGTTTCGAAGTTCATGGTCTTCAGTGGAAGACGCCAGCTAAGACTTTTCTTGCGCCACCGTTTCTCTGTGCCAGCGGTTCTTACTCAATTAGCAAGTGGCGTGCGACCTAATGGAAACGTGAATGCCATGTCGTTTTCATTCAGATCACCGCTTTCTCGAAATCGGAGCGACGCCACCTGCCTGGGAGACCGTCTCCAGATGGCCAACGAGGTGCATTTGAAAATACAGGTAACAGCTACTTCTCACCCTGTGGAACGTAGCGGCTTGCATAATTCTCTCAGGATCTCAACCGTCCTCTTCGCCAGTCTCAGCCCCGAACCTCCTGAAGAAAACTGGGGACCCCTTCGCCACTCCGCTTTCTCGACCAGGTTTGTTTATTGGACACTCTTTGACTACGACTCACCCTACACGGCGGGGGGACCCTGCGGCGTGCTGACGTGCCGACGCAGGGACGAGAACGAGGTCGGCGTAGTCGCGAGCAGGCGAGAGCGTGGGCCATCAATAAATCAGTTGGTTTTGGTAACGCACGTAGCAGCATCCTTCTTCCTCTGACTCTCCGCTACACAATGTTTTCATTATAATGCTGGATATTGTAGTACACATTGTGGCAGAAGGTGGGTGTTGTGTGCCTCACTGAATGCACATATTGCAACTAAGCCGTCCACTCACCCCCTGAGCAAATGGGAAACCCAGGCTTTGTTAAACTCCATGCCTTTCGGCTCTCTCTCTCTCAATGCGTCTGCGTGCAGCTGACTACTCTAAACGGGGATTCACAGAAAGTTGGAGTTCACAGCAACAGCTCCAAGCGGTAAATGTCTATTCTAGGCCGAAGGACAGGCCTACCGGGATCACCTGTTGATGATATTAACTGGCGTCTTTCAGTCTCGGTTCAGAGTAGTCAACCGCACATAGCGCTCAAGTTTTCTCACTTGGTTGGTGGGGACAAATCATCAACCACCTGTGTATTCACCATGTGCACTAGCCATATCCAATATCAAGATAGATGATATTCCATCATTATGGTGTAATAATTGTAATAGATGGTTTACAAACTTTCAGTAGATAGTGCAATTATTGCAATTTTATCTCTTGATGAGCAACAAAGTTGAAAATATCAGCGCCAAGACACATTTCACGACATTGCACGCTATACCCAGTTTTTATAAAAACAGGCGTAATCATATTTATTTCGCTATACGAGGTTTATCAACTTTGTTTCAGCCTATTTGCCTACATTTACTTCCCTTGTTGATCATGTGATGCAATAGCGGGAACAAGTTAGCTACTTACGCAAAACATCGTTGTTTCTTAAACTGAAAAATGAGAAGCTTGGGATGAGTCCTAGAGCAACCACTGCTTGACATCGTGCCCAGACGGGAACCATCTTCGCACTCGGATGTGCTCTAGCTAGCTACCCACTGCGCTGATTAGTTCGTTACGCTGTGATGCGTGTATTAGTATCTTGCAGTATAATTACGTAACTAGTGATGTGTTGTTTCTTATGTTGCATGTACCTGTATTAAACGCATATATTATTTCACCGGAAGACCATGTGTGATTTTGATTTGCCAAAGCGGCACTTGATACATATATTTATTTAATATAAATGCGGTAGGTAGGATGGAAAACTGGGCGAGTTGGTGCAGATTAATCGTGGCTAAACAGCGCGAAAGACACAGAGGAAGACGTGAAGAGGACACAGCAGTGCGCTGCTTTCAAGTGAATTTTTATTGGAGAAGCGCTGTCCCGTATATACATGTCCTCTTTGTCTGTGTTTTCGCGCTGTTAACCACGAAGAAATGCGGCACGAAATTCAATATTCTATTTTAGCAAACGGCCAACAGCCTTTAACATAGGCAGCAGGTGGCTTCAACTATTAATTTTGCAAAAAATCGTGTGATGCAGCAACAAGCGCTTAGCTTTACGCATTAAAAAGTGAAATAAATAAAATCTTGCGAAATGTGCATCACAGCTCTAACAATAGGAATGACGCTTCAGTTATTTTCGGCTACGTCATTCCTTGACGGAATCGTGAAACCCGGCGGTGTTGGTGTCAGAAATTTATTTCGGGTTTCCTTCTGGGCGGGGACTTCACATTTCAATTCGTAAGGTTCATTATAGCGTTCACTGCGCTCTCTATTCCTTCTAATCTATTGATTGTGACATACTTTATTGTATTACTTGTGGCTGAAGCCACGCCGCAGAAACAGAGGCTTTTGTGCTGTTTTATACAGTCGCTACAATGACAGCGTCCTCATGCAGAGACCCTTCAATTCAGTATGTTTCATTCTCATATGATGTTCTGGATAACGTGCGTCACACAATAACCAGCAAAAACCGGAAATGTCTGACGCCAGCTTGATATAGAGACAATGAAAAAATGCTAATTTGTTGTAAACGCATTCCCCCAAAAATGCGTCTCAACAAGAGAGCTAAGCTAGCATTGAAAAATTGTAACGTGGCAGTGTAATGATAAGCTCGTTGTGCCACTGAGCAATAAAATATTCGGCAGATCCGACCATTCTGGGAATCGACTTCATGCGAACCGGTCGGAGAGTGGCAGGGTACACCGGGTTTTTTGCTTTGCGTCAAGCGTTACTAGGTGAAGCGATGTCCCTGGATAAATTTAGTAGTTCTGGACATATCGGGTACTTGCCAGGCACGTCAACTACACTGTCGGGCATAGTACAGCTCACGGTCCGATGTAACTTCGAACGTTGCCACTCACGTTAGAACAGATGCTTCAGCTTTATTACAATAAATGCATACTACGGTGCGATGAGGTGCATATAAGTAGCGGCAGTCACCGCATTCGAAGAAGGCTTGGCTATAGCTTGCGGAGTAAATGTTTATTACGTTGTTCTGAAAGCTGATGGCCGACAATGTAACCATGATTATCATTTCCCCGAAATGAAGCTTATACAGGGCCTTTTCCCTTAGTTCTTTGATGCACTGGTGTGGCTTTGCGGGAGAACAATTGACTCCCATGCAGATTGCCTGGGTTCGATTCCTGCTCAACCGTGATTTTTATTCTTTGCTTACATTGAGATTTTTCGTTCACCGACAAAACCATTGACTTCGGCATCTGATTTTCTACAACATCGACTCATTAACGTTGTCGTCGTCGGGACGTTACTATGACGACACGTCTTCACTATGGCTTCAGTACGACGTCATCGATCGCGTCATAACTTGTCGTCTTGGTGATGGTGACTTTTTGAAATACTCGTGTTTACGCCACCGATGCCGACGCCAGCGGTCACTTTTCACGTAAGATGAGGCGTCTAAGGCTTTCGCCTTAATAAAATTATGCAGACAACACCAAATAAATTGAACAGCCACTTGCAGTAGAGAGTGCCAGAAAATGTTTGCAAACTTTTGCTTCACCATAGGTATGATAATAGAGTGCATATTTTTCAGTGGACAATTCTACTTAAGGAGGCATAAATTCAGATCACTGTATTTCTGTCCTGTTTTCCCACATTGCTGCGGCTATTGGTTGATGCAAATACATTTGACCATAACTTTGTAAGTAGTGTTACGCAATAATGGCAGTGCGAGTATTTGTGTGTCTTCTGCTGAACGCTTTGAAACGCGTCTAAGGCGGTATTTTGTCAATACCTGACAAACAATTAAATTAAATCACGAGAATGGTACCTTTTGAAGCAATAAAGCCAATAGCACATGCAGTACCGCGAGTAAAATGTGCAAAATATGTTTTGCAAGAGATCAATGATGTTTAGCAGCAGCCTGTCCTGCGGGAGCTGCAGACCCGCCTTGCAAGACTAGCAGGTAAGCTGTTGTGAGCGTGTTCGTTTCCCAGCCACTTTGGCTGCGTGTTAACGAGGGCGCAATGCAAGAATAATTGTGTGCTTTGATTTACATGACCTTTAAAGATGCCCAGGTGGTCCAAACCAACTCATATTTTCCTGACTACGGGTGGCCAGCTAATAAAATTGTTTCTGCACGTAGAGCCGCAAACTTTATTACGTTGGAAAATGCATCTTTCCGTTTAATGGTTCAGTGCACTATCTACAAGAGCAAGCAATCGCTTCGACATCTGTGCCCTGCCGGGAACGCGTTTTTTATAAACTTTGCCGTTATTTCGCGGCAATCCTGACGGTTATAGTCCCCTTCGGCTAGCTCTGTGCGGTGCGCAGTTCTTCTCCTTGTGCCCCTAACAAGGCATTCCTCTTCGTGGAACTCATGCTCATATGTTTAGGGGTATCATTCTAAACAGGGTATTTTTTGTATATGATGCTTGTCACACACGCCAATACCGAGGGACTTCTACATTAATAATATTTGATCGCGAGGATCATGTCCATGCAAATACCCAATGAAGATAACTTATCACCTTGCACACGTTACTGAATTATATCGGTTGAATTCTAGTGTTTTGAATCTAGAAACTAGAATCTATTTATGAAGAACACGATAGTGAATTTGACTACATTGATTTCGACCTATGTGTTTTTAAAAAAAAGCACGCACCGAAATCTTTTACACAAAAGAATTGCAGGTGCAGAATTTGGCCCCTGCTTTGAGTTTCTTCTTCTGTTCCAGCGGGAACAGCTTGTGATCAAAGCCCTAGTTGTTGGCACAATGAATACACTGTGGCACTGAATATTTCGTGCGTTTATTAAATGCCTTATATTATATTAAACATCTAATAACGTATAGCGATGTGCAAGACATCAAATAATGTGGAGAATTTGTCAAACAAAATGTCACAGTTTTGCCGCAAGGGCTGAAGCAATGAACACGACCCCAACAACGTGAAATGTCTATACTAGCATCTTTTTATCATAAGGCCTGGCGCCTCTCAGACAAAACGAGCAAACGCAGCCGCTGTAGTGAGTTAAGCGACCTTCGAAGTGTCATGGCTTCAAAGCAAACTTTGCGATGAAACGCTACACGTATTGCGGTATGAACCGTTGGCTGACAAACGAATGGGCGACTACGCCCGGACTGGTCAAAGTACGTATTTTCGGCTATAACTCCCATTCAGGGATTGGTCCTTCTCTCTTCAGCCATCCACTTTCTGTAGCTATAATTTTAGCTCTATATGTAGGTGTCATTGTAACTGCCGGAAAGTTAAGATCAACACATTCCGGAGTGATGCTGACGGCTTTTAGGTATTTGTCTTCCTACGTTAGTGAAGGTCATGATTCCGAAAAATTCAGCGCATTGTAATAATTGCAGTCACCACATTTAAGTCTGGATACATTGGTTTAGGTTCCGGGCTGTAAGAGCCTATTTCTGAACGAAATGTCAGAAGCGCTAGCAAAATGCATCATTGAAGGGTCCGGTTTTAAGAAGAAACCCTTACATGGCTCATGAGGCGAAAGATCCGATGTTCGGCGCTGTCTTCACCGCACAATCATCCACGTGACAGCGTCAGACGAGGGCTACACTCTTTATCCCGTTACGGCGGCGCGGTACGCATCATAGAAACTTACCAGGAGGCGCGGCACCGGGAGCGTATAGATAAAGAGGCTACGCGTTCGTAGGTGCCCGATAGGTTGACGGGATAATGGAAGGCGGGGAAGAGTAGTACGTCTCAAAATCTGAATCGTCCGCGCTAAGTGTCCTGCACTCAAAACTTCATAACAATAGGATAAGATAACCCGTATTTCTTTCACGAAATCCGCCAGCGTTGAAATTCATCACAGGCGCTACATTTAAGGGAGATAATTTCCTTGTAGACGCTAACTGCATGTTTAGTAAATAGCAAGCGCATTAGAATTTCCACACTTGGAGCGTCATTGACATAGTAAAATATGTGACACACAAACGATTGTACTCCTAATACCTAGGCTTCGCAGTCAAATTCTATAGCTGAATTTAAATTCAATTCAATTATTGTCCGCTACAGGTGAATTTTATGTTTATTATCTAGATTGTATACCTATATCTAAGACCAGGACACTATAGAACGTTTCCTAATTTCCTGGAAAAAATGCTGTTTTGCGCCTGCTAAGGTTAGGATAGCTTAGTATAGCTTTCTGCTTGCTTGAGTTACAATGAAATCTTTAAGTTTATATTATTTGAGGATATCGCCCCTTGGGCACATCAGCAAAAGAGCTCTGAAGGCTCACAGTACTTTCTAATATATTCGTGAAGATTCAGGCAATACAATCATCCAGTACTCCTTGCTTATTTTTCCACGATGTTTATTTCTTTCTCTTGCATATTCCTCGTTTCATAAATTTTAGTTCACGCTCAGCCTATTTATCTAACCCTGCAAGATTCAAATATCATTTGCTGCTTGATGTTCTCTCTCTGTTTGGCGAAAAATTAAATATTTCATATTTCAAGTGTCCCCTAAAACTACATGTTTCATGGCCAATCAACGGGCGTAGTTTTCAGCGACAATATTTAAGAGCACACCTGTGTTTCTACTACTACTACCATTCAACGCCATTACACTTGGGGCTCATCTTTTACTGAGTATTACTTAATGTGATCTCAAGTGTACAGACCATGGACATATGTGCCGTCAGCGTCGCCGCTATGTTCACTATCAAGTTCGTGTGTGATAGCATCGCTCCGCTCGTCGTAGGTTCCATGTGCGAGTGAAAGCTTGTGAGGTTAAGCGACGATGGTGGCTCAGGCGGATAGGATACGCGCCGACTCTCAATTCGACGCGCGAAGACCCATGCGGCCGGTCCCGGACGAGGGAGCTGCGTTGCGACCGGAGTAACTACGTACAATGAGCACGTGGGCGTCGGCAGCGCGGCTTCACTGTTGACAGGAATAACTGATCGTGCTCATAGATTGTACACTGTATCCTCACAGCTCCGCTTGCACTTGAAGCGCAGAGAGCGCGAAGGTCCCTTCTCTAGCGGCAGTGGTCGCATTTCCCTGCGCCAGCGTTTTGCTTAGATCAGTCAGGTCGGATCATCGATCAATCAATCAATCAATCAATCAATCAATCATCAATCAATCAATCATCAATCAAAATCAATCAATCATCATCAACAGTCAAATAAATAAATAAAGAATCGGGAACTTTATTTCTCCACAAGAACGTTGCAGGTAACGACAGAAAATGCCCCCAGAAATGCATCTTGAGAAGACTCCGGCCACCTCCAGAGTCCGAGCAGCATATGAGCACGGCACAAAATGTAAATGTCAAGGAAAATAACAAGAATATATCAATGTGAGCACTTTAAACGAGTGAGGAAAACTTAGAGATCGTTAGCAAAGACACGAAATTGTTTGTTTGGTTAAATATGGGATGATACACAAAGCTTTTTTAAGATACTCGATAATGAAAATAGTATCACAGCATTACGACAGAATGATAACATTTAAGCCAAGAAAACACCCGCAAAGACCAAAAGTATATACAAAAAAAAAAGAAAATCTACGACAGGACACATCAATGCTTATTAATTAATTTCTGACATGCAAAAAATAAAAAAAATAAAGTCCGAAATCTGAAGTCCGAAACACTTGCCCAGTTCCTGTAACAGGTGAGAAATAAATAAAATGTCTCAGATACCAATGAAAAGGAAGATATTAGGTGCTGCAAGAAAAACGATCATTCACGATGTGTAGAAAAAGAACTAAGGCACAAGCAAATAGTACGAGAGAAATAGAATAATAAGGAAAGGCCGTCAGTCAAAAAACGCCAGGCCTGCGCAAAAAGTGCCGCACAGTCACAGCGAAAGCTGGAAATGCGGCATTTCCTGAGCCCGTTGTAAACTCTCTTGAGGCTACTAATACAAGTACACCATAGGTATCCACTACGCCATAAATCATAATTTTTTGTGAGGCTGGGAAGCACCTACTACGCCATTATTCGTCATTCTGTGAAGAAGCGGAAGTACCAGCTACACATACATAAAGAATTATGTGCACTTTGTTGATGCGACGGGCGATGACAAGGAAGAAATTATGGCTGAGATTCTGTGTAGGGGTTAGAAGCTATTAAACGACCCACCAGTTACGTAATTCACATTGTGTGACGCCCGGTCGTTACTTCACTCTCCACCACGGCTATAAACAACGTTAATATGCGAAAGAAAGAGATAGAGGGATATAACTTTATCGAAGCCCTCAGGAGATAAATCATGGTGGCCTTACGAGCTTCCTTGGCAACCAATACAAGTGCACTTGTGAGGAGCCCACTACGCTACAAATTGATCATCATTTTTGTGAAGCAGGAAAATCAGCCACTATGCCATATTTAGTCATTCTGCGGAGAACCTTGGTACCCGCTAAACATCTGCAAGACATTATGTGCGCTATGTGGATGCTGTGCTGATGACGATGAAGAATAATTGGCTTAGTCATTTGTAATGAGTTGGAAGTATTCAACGACCCACTCGTTGCGCAATTCGCACTGTGTCACGTCTGGTTTCGGAATTGGCGTTGTGTGACACCTGGATGTTATTTCACTCTTCTACGACGCTCTATTACATATGTTCGTGTGGTACCTTCCCGACATGAAGCCTGGATTGGCTTTTTTGCAAAGGAGGTTCAAGCACAGACACGGCTATGTGGTAGAACAATGGGCCGGCAAGTAGAGTGCCCAGGTTCGAACCACGTTTCATTCTTTATTTGATTTTTTTATTATTTTGTGCAATAGCGGTTACGGATGCCGCGGCAGGGGCGGCGGACGGCTACGGTGTCTATGACGGCCATCGTTGTAGTCTCATAACAGCTGTCGCTGTAAAACACCGCACGCAAGGAATTACCTGCCAGCCTTACTTCGTATGACTTTGCAATTTGTTGCTATAGCATGTATTGCTTCACCCTTGCTGCGCAACTGCGACTATTTTCTTTAAGAAAGTCTTTACGTCTTTTTAATCAACGATCTTTCTGAAAAAAAGTATATTCCATCACATTACCTCAAGCAGGCACGCGGCCATTTGGCGGTAGCTGCAGCCTATAAGAGCGGCTGTAGCTTGCCGCACTTTTTCGGGTGGCAGCTCGAAATAAACCTGCTAAGAACACAACGCATGTACAATATTAAATGAGGTGCTTGATATTTACATGTCATTGGCGTTGTGTAGAGTAAACTGAGTGTAAGTTCTTTTATTAATATTTTGGAACGGAGCCATATATTACGACGAAAAGACTGCATGCCACGTGAACTCAGGCACCGTTAATCAGCGTTCTCGTCCTATTCTCTGCAATCATTTGAAAGTAATCAATGCTTACTGGCTTGCGCAAATCTGAGATGTTTCATAGTTTGTATCTAGTACAATACCACGCAGCCGTTAAATAGATGTGTTGCATGCCTTTACCATAACATACCAGTTGACACAGCGTCCGGCAGACGCCGTCTCGCCGTTATTAACGACAGATTAGTAAATTGGTCATGGGGGCGCGACTCTCCGAACTGAACTTGGGAAGCCAACTGGCGACCCTTGACCAGGCCCGTCGTGCTGCATTGCCAGTGTGCCCCCGCACAAGGGACTCCACCCAAAGTAACCAAGGAGCCCTTATGTTATGTTTATTATAGCTGTTTCTCTTTCTCTCTCTTTCCATCTGCACGTGACAATTATTGTTCGCTGATAATATGCAATGAGTGGCAGTACCGACCTACGTGACGTAACAGAGACGTGGCTGCTGCTTTATCCATTGTTTCTGAAACAACTAACACACTACCAGCTGTTCACAGTGGTTTTTTGTACATCGTATGCTTTGAGCAAGCAATACGTCTTTTTAAAAAAATATTTCATGAAAAAATAAAAATGTTTGAACAATCCCTCCACATGCGTCTACACAAAGCCTTCAGTGGTACTTGGAAATAATAGAGAGCATTTATTGCTTCAGTACCAAGTTTAACCGTTCCAAATGAAAGCTGCGCTTGTTTCCTGCTTTCTTGGCTGGCCTTTTCCAAGTAAGTAATGGTAAACGAATATAAGCTATACGTTTAGGAAAACATATATTATTAACTGCAGCCAGACGTCCGTTAAATTGAGGCCACATTTAAAACGTTTCACTGTTTTCATCCAAATCCGCTACTTAAATTGACTGCGAATACTGAACCAATAACTATTTCACGAATTTCTACAACTGTTGCTATGCTAAGAGGTTAGAAAGGTCATTTACAGAGACCCATCGCTCTATCCTCTTCAGTCCGTGAGTACCCAAATGGGTACATTGAAAGCGTGCGCTATGCTCCTGTACGCTTGTGCACCGCCTATAGAGGCGCCACTGATAGCCACCTAGCCGGCGGCGCCGACAGTACGCGCGGGAAGCCGAGCAGACGACAGCGCTGTCCACAGCTCTGCTGTGAGGAGAAGAAGAAGTTCGCGGCTGCTGACTGTATGTTTAAAAAACTATTATTGCCTCTTTCATTGATGCGTACGTGTATTTTTTGTATATGCATTGCTATTATTTATTTATTTATTCTTTTTATTGGCCAGCATTCAATTACTCAAAATTTATTTAAAAAAAATTTTTTTTTGTAAGACAACTTCTTGCCAATCCCCCTGAGTGGGTATGAGCCATGCAGTAGAGGCTACTACTACTACTACTACTACTACTATTTCCCTTCCCCTGCGTGCGGGTGCCAGACAACTAATTCTGCACTGGCAGCTGTGGGAAAGGGTGGGGCCTCTACGAAGTGGACTTGTGCACGATGTTTGCCACGAAGAGCGCTTAACTAAGCGCACGACGTCGCCGATTTCGAACGATGGCATGAAAGCCTGGCGCCGATGTTCGTGCGCGACAGAGCGCGCGCATCGAAAAGAAGTATATAAAAAGGCGCCAGGAGCGCGCCCCGCGCGCCTCTTCCCTCCCGCAGAAGACGCCCCCGACACAGCTAACGAACGCGAAAGATCGGGATATTCGAGAAAGCAAATCCGAGCCAGCGGCGCCGTCTGATCCGCAGACGAATCGGTGAGAGAATCTCGCCCTTTCCTTAGGCTCCGCTGTGCTACGCACAGACGAATCTACGCACCTCCCGAACCCAGGCGCGAACCGATACAGGCAAATGCAAGCGCAGCAAGCGCGCGGGGCAGACTCAGTCTGAGAAGTTAGTCGGCGAAGAATTAATGTCGTACTAGTGATAGCATCGTTCGCCCAACCGCAGAAGACGTGTTGTTTGATGATCTAGTGCTGTGAGTTAAGTATCAAAGATTGACAGTCACCAGTTCTGAAGAGGGTCGCCGAGAAGACATGTGATGACCGACTGCGGAGGAGAACGAACGTCCGCGTGGAGTGATCGTCATGCCGGTGAATATCAAAGGTGCGTCGCGCAGACCAGCGCAACACGATCCAGCATGAGGTGCAGCTCGTGGTGAACATCCGCTTTGTTTTGTTTACAAAGGTGACGTCTCAATCACTTCTTGTTCTTTCTGAAGTCAACCATTGCTGCATTTCTGTTTCTGTAAAAATAAATATGAACTCCGCTTGTAATAGCACGGTACAGTCCGCGCGCTAGTAAAAGCTAAGTTCCTGGATGACCAACTCGCCCGAACTACAACACTTCTGAATATAACCGTTTGAGCGAAGTGCCCTGCACGGCGGTCGAACCGAACCAACGCATGCTCAGGCTACTTTGTGTCTACCAGTGTCAACATGATCGAGTGCATCCAGCGAGCACCGTTAATTACAGAACGAAAAGCATAGACAAGTAGCGACGTGTTAACCCGCACACTGACGAAGCGGCTCGTCTTTGCCAACGAACAGCGCGATCCATTGCTTCCGTCGCTCTTGATCAGGAGGCTTTGCGGTAAGTGAGTAAAACCGTGTTCCGGGCATGTTTTTGAAGGTGTTTGAGCACTCCACGCCCACAGCAATTGTTATCCGTTTATCTTGGAAGTTTCCGCCACCACACACACGACCGAACGTTGCTTATTTTACTACGGGAACGTGAACACACACGGAAACACAC
>NW_023615660.1:0-60001 GCF_013339695.2 Rhipicephalus sanguineus
AGGAGGGTGGAGTCTAGCTGCGTTGCTCGAGCGGCAGCTGCGAACTTTGTTCATAAGGGTGCGGTCGCGAGCGCTATCTCCGCAGACATCAGCAATCAGATCGTATACCCTTGTTCGCACTATGCTCTCACCGCTTATTTCACGTTGAAACGATAGACAGTATGAAAACGGCTTGGTTCCCTGGAGCGGCCGTATTCACTTACGCCAGTGTTTTGCAGAGTTACCTGATATTGGATCCAAAAAAGTTAGCTGCCAGCCTTACTTCGTATAACATTACAATTTGTTGCTGTCACATTCATTGCTTCGGCCTTTTGGCGAAACCGTGATTTGTTCATTCGTAGACTGATGAACAAACACTAGATAGAAAAGCTGCCGTTCGTAGAGACCGCTTGGCAAAAAGCCCGGAGCTACATATTTGCATGACAAGCAGCAGTGGCAATTTCGCTGCCATGTCCAGGAATTCGGGACATCGACAACTAGCGCCATCTGTTGCGTTGGCTGCTGAGTGGCAGCGTCACTGAATGGGAAACGACCTTTAAACATTTATTGTAGTGCAACGCCTCAATATAAGCTTAAATCACTTCGTCCGTATAATCTGGGAGTCATCATCTCACAGTGCGAGAAGTTTCGTTTTATTCCCATAAACTTCCTGGGTTCGAGAATCACTTTTATGTGCTATGTGAAACTCCATAGGAGAGAATTAAAAAAATTATATAAAAAGAATGCGCTCTCACCTGCCAAAATCACTAAAGTGATCCAATCTAGATGATTCAGTCTTCGTACCTGTGAAGTTTGGCTGATGTTGGCGAAGTTTCCGAGGTTCGACGGGAACTTTTGTAAAAAGGTGCATTGCAGTGAAACCACCTTATAGGAGTGCATGCGCTTCATAGTGTTTTCGGTGGCCCGAAAACACGGGAAAATGTCAGTGTTTTTATACAAGTTTGTTATTCTTGAAGCTGCTCAAGATATGGAGGGTATGAATACTGTGGAGTTCATTCGTTGATAATTAGCAGTGAGAAATCGTGGGTTAATTAGAACAGATGATCAAAAGCGAGAATAGCTCCTCGCAATTCAAAGCAAGTAATAATTAACAAGAGACATTGATACGCATGCGAATTTTCCTCTATTGAGTATATGTAATCAAAGGTACTAATGAATTTAACAATTTATATAAAGCTTATTGTTGAAAGCGGTGAGTACAGAAGGACATGTATCATATATATATTTATAGGTAGTATTGCAACGTACACCATTAATACTAGATGGCTATCGCATGTAACTAGGAGTAGCTACTGTTATAGCTAATTTAGAATCAAAGGTATAAAAGAGATGGTAATCGTACTCTGGAATTATTAATACTTACACTTAGTGTTAAATAGGAAAGGGGTAAATAAAAATCAACTAATCGGAGGATCACGTTGTGATGTATCACATGGAGTGGAGACGAAGAGGATGAAAGATATAAGAATCTTAAGTTGCTAGTTAGGGATTAGGGGTATTTTAGCTTAATTATTATGGATAATTAACACATTTGACAATGACGTACCCGCAAGTATTCACACTGACTGAGGTTTACTCAGCAACATTATGCACATTTGCACCCTGACCATATAAGTCATCACTTGTAACGATGATTAATCACCAATTTTAAGCTCATAATAGAAGGCTTTCAGTATAGAAGCATACGTACATGAAATCTATACGGTATTCAATGTATGAATTTACGATAAGGGATACATAACAACACGCAATCATCTTTAGTGGTAGCGATCGATGGTTAGTGAGGGATGATTTTGGGGGAAATCTATGCAACCGAGTGATTAAAGGTGGCAAATCAAATTTTATGCAAGAGAAAAATATTTTATCGTTTATTAGTGATCGTTGTAGGCAATTATCAAGTGTGAGTAGATGGTCAATAAATTAATAGGACGATATCATTGTAATGCATCAAATGAAATCATAGAGGGAGAGGCTGAATACATTTAGAATGTTTTGCTAATTGGCAATTAAGGACACTGCAGCACAATTAAAATATTTATTTTTACAGCAGAGCTGTTATCCCACCCTTTGTCTGACTCGCGATGTAGACAAGCAATCATCATCATGCCGGCGTGTTCAGCATAACTGTGCCTAGTTAAGCCAAGTGAATCATAGCCAATCCTATTTAAGCCTAGTTGAGCAGGGCAAAACCTAATTAGCCATGCATATATACTCAAAGGCTAATTAGCCATAATTAGGCCGAATTGAGATTCTTGTTGCATAGTCATGCCGCGCTCGGCATATGCTAATTAGCGAATGCTAATCAGGACTTAATGGCGCTGATTAAGACTAAATTAGCATTAATTATGCTAATTTGTTCATTAGCCTTATATTGACTTCGAATGCAAGCTAGTCGAGGCTGAACCTCGAATGTGCGAGTTTGGGTAATTAAACTAATTAAGTTAAAATTAAGGCTAGTCTGACTTGGGATGCAAGCTAATCGAGACCAAGTCTCCAATGTGCCACTAAGACCTATTAAGCTATTGCAGTTCGGCGGGCTCGTTGGTTTGTTAGCACTGTAACGAAAAAACAGCGCGTGAATACAGGGACGGAAGGGGCACACACACGAGCGTTGTGTGTGTGCCCCTTTCGTCCCTGTGTTCTCACGCTGTTTTTCCGTTACAATGCTATCAAGCTAATTATTATAATTAATCTGCTTGAGCAGATTCATTTGGTGTTGTTATTTACTGGTGTTGTGACCTACTTGGTGTTGCAATTGCCAAGCGATACCCAATCGAACCCTATCAACACCTAGTCTAGACTCGTGATTTACAGTGTGATCCTGTGAACACTTCGTGCATCGGCGTGTGAATGCACGTGTCGACACTTGGCTGGTCAAGCCAGGACCAGCCAAGTGTCGACCAGCTCCCCTCTAGCACAGCCTTGCTGTGCTAGAGGGGAGCTGGAGTGCAAGCTGCGCGAATTTTTAAAATTACGTTAGCCCAGAATGCACATTAGGAATGACTTAATATAATGTTGATCTATAATCGCACCTTGGCATAAAGTGCATGACTAATGAATGGCGACGATGAATTCAACATATTTTAAATGTAGGGGTGAAAGCTGTCAGTGTAGGACATAATCAAGATAGATAGTATAAGCTGCACTAGAAGAGAAACTTGGGCTAGTTGGGGATTCATCATTGTGAAGGAAAAAACAGCGCTACAAAAGCGCTTCAAGATTGCGAGTTCAGCGCCTGTGTCGTGTTTTCTTCCTTAGTCCTCGTCCATTTGTAGCGCTGTTTTTTCCTTCACAATAGATGGTATAATGTCACGTAGTCGTGACGTCGACGACGACCGCAGGCGACGTGTCCAAGATGAAACTCTTTATTTGCCCGTACTTGTGGCCGAGAAAGGGAAAGTTAATTTACAGCAATACACACGGTAAGCACTGATTGCGGCGAACAGAGCGTCGACCGTCGATCAGCTGACAAGCGGTGAAGCGCGTCGGCATTTATACATGTGCCGTCGAATATTCCAGCGTTATTGCTGGTTATCGCGCAAGTTCTAGAATAAGCTCGAGTGTTCGCGACTTGCGCGCAATCTTAACAAAACAATCTACAATAATCGCGAAGCTTCTCGAACAATGATGCGCGGTGTGCGCTGAGCGTTGCTGACAGTTTTGTGCAGTTATAGTGCGATGGCGGGAAATAATAGAATATCGTTAATTATTAGCAGCGATAAATATCATTAATTCGTAATCAATTATAATTATTCGTTTAATATAAGTGCCATTAATCACTGACATGTGCCACAAGAAACAGTTACGATAGATCACGATTTAAAGGAGTACTGCTTTGAAAACAGCGCGAAAACTGGACAAAGGCTAAGGAAAAAAATTCGGCAGATCTCACGCGTTGTGGGAATCGGTTTCATGCGAAGCAGTCATCGAGTACTTTTATGCTGTATTTTATGGCTTTGAGCCTAGCGTTACTAGGTGGATCAACGTGCTTTTTTAAGTGTAGTAACTGTGCGCACAACGTGGGCTTACCGGGCACGTAGACAATACTGGCGTTTAAAGGGTAACGTACAGTGCGACGTAACGTCAGCCCTCACGTTAGAACACATACGTCAGTATTTTCGAAACTAAGTGCACTTTATGGTGCAATCATGTGAATATCATACGTAACTTTCGCTAATGTGTTCCGCCGGGGTCGAGAAATGCTTCAATATAGCTTACTGAATCATAGAAATACAAATGTAAGGTTTATTAGACTGCTATAAAAGCAGAGCCAACGAACCACATCAATTAATCTGATATGACGCCTGTATCGTAGGGATGCATATGCAGTGTTTATTGCTTTCTTGTAAAATTAGATACCCAGCACCACAACCACAATGGATGTTGCACCGACATTACGCCTGCATAGTCCGTTTTATGCAAAAATTGCGACAAAATTGCCATAGCAAACCAAAGTCACATCCTCTGGGAATGCGAGGGCCTTCCCCCACCCAGAGAGCTTCTGCCAGCTCCCTCCGAAACGACATGGGAGACCTTAATACGGTCCCCCGACGAAAAACTGCAGAAAGCAGTCATTGCATGGGCAGAAGAGGTCGCCGCAGACAAGCGGCCAGCTCCAAACCCATGAAATTTCTTTTGAATAAAGTTGTATCCTCCTCCTCCTTCAAACCAGTTTGTAGCCCTGGCGTGGCTCTGTGATAGAATGCGTGACTGCCACGCAGAGTTGTGCTTGGGTTGGGTTTCTGCTGAGATAATAATCTTTATTCTGTCCATTTGTGAGGTCAACGCTGCCGATATAGGTTTCTCCTAACGCTCTTGCATTTAAATTACCAATGTTTGTTTCGCCGTTCCTGATATAAACTATCTATCGCCTGTGGCGCATACCCGTACACCGCGGCACGTGGTAAACGGGTATGTGCCACACGTGTCTGGAGGAAAGTGTTTCACGACGTACGCGACAGGATTTTCACGTTATTCACGTCAAGACCCGACAGTCATATTCGTCAAATCCTCTTACCCTCCCCTGCAAATTTCGGTCTACACCAAGTTAAGGAGGCGATCAACAGAGCACCCAGACGTATGCGGATAGATAGATAGATAGATAGATAGATAGATAGATAGATAGATAGATAGATAGATAGATAGATAGATATGCCCAAAGTATCAAGTGTTCGCTAAGAAATGATTCGCATTTGAAACAATACAAGTGCTGGCACATTGATGTGTTATACAAAGCACTGGGTGCGAAAGAGCCTGCTGCAAGAGAAACAAATTGCAGAAGGCTGTGTTGAAGCTAGGGCCAGTTGCTACACGTTACTGCGTTGAAAACACAGCGAAAAAGGCCCAGATGCTAATATAACATAAGTGCTTGTGTTGTTTGTTACCCTTCGTCCCGTTTTCGCGCTGTTTTCAACGTAGTAACAGGTATACCAACTGGCCCTTCAAGAGATCCTTCTGCAATTTAAAGGAGTAATTAATTAAATTGATAGTTACAGGCAAATAATAATTAAGTGCAGATATATAGTAAAATTAATTGAGGGATATTATTGCAAAGCTACAGATGATAGCCTAAAGAAAGAGGGTGGATGCATTGGGAGATTCTTGCTAATAAACCTTTTTAAGCAATCCCAGAACGCCCCGCGGGAGCGTGAAGCACTATGGGAAAAGTGTGTACATCGAGCGAGCCAGCCATTCGGTCGCCCGCCGCTCGTTGGCTCCGTGGGATCGCGAAACGAAAAGAACACATTGAATATTCTTACATCGTAAAACAATTCACATATCCGAACGCATCTGCATGTATCTCTACGCATGAAATGTGAAAGGAATAACGCAATCAGTGTAGGTATTGCCGAGCGTATGTATGTATATCGGACTTGGCACTTAAACGGCATGTGTGTTACCGCGTGCCTATGCCGTCAAGACGTTCTGTTGTCATCAATATGAGCCGAACACCGAATTATTGTTTAGTGTTCGAATACTTGTAATGCACTAATGTAAATGTAACGCACTGAATCGCCATAGACACATTTCCATTTGAGCATTTGGTGTCGTGAACACTTTTGCGCTTGCTTGCTGCGTTTAGCCGCTATGGCCTATTTAAAAGGTAATTTCAGAGTTGCAGGTCATCTTGCTCACGACTATACATATCTGCGGCATACATTCACCTGCTAGCCAACACGCGAAAGCACAACCAGCGTTTCTAAAATGCAACTGCAGTTAGTATCAACGAAGGGTGGCAAAAGCTTATCGATTGATGCATATATGGTGCGAGCGACGCGCACGCGGTCTATCTGTACTTTATTTCAGTATACTTGATACTTCAATGTATACTTTATTTTAGCAAACGCTGACTATACGCTCTCGAGTACTCTTTGAATATCACAACCTCACCTTGAGCTGGTCGACAGTGTCGATGGACGTTGATTCCAAATGGATCCGCGAATAGCATAGAACGCTCCTGAACTTCATCTAGGAAGCCGAATTGTATTGTTTTACTTAATTCATGGTGCAGGGGCAGGGGACATTGCCTGGCTCGCGCGTGACTAACTTCGTCCCACGTTTCTATTAGTCATCTCTAGAACGGACGAAGCCTCTAAGCGGTGAAGTGAAAACTGGGCACAGGCAAAAACTAGATGTATGTACTGAGGGACAAGGAAGGCAAAGGCGCTAACACAAGGGTAGGATAGCTTAAACAGCTGAGGAGTTTGACGGAGATCTGTACAGTAGCCGGGGCAACCAGGAAGATAACGTAAGAAGTAGTAGTAGCCCAGAGGAATCGGGCATCCCACCGGTAACGACAGGGGAAATAAAGAAAGCCTTGGAGGGAAAAAGAGACAAAGCCCCTGGTGAGGATCATGTAACATCAGATCTGTTGAAAGAGTGGGCAGACTGTCTTATAAAAACTGGCCACCCTGTATACAAAATGTATCTTAACGGTGAGGGTACCCGAATCTTGGAAGAATACTAAGATCATCTTAATCCATAAAAAAGGGGACGTCAAGGACTTGAAAAATTGCAGACCGATCAGCTTACTGTCCGTTGTCTACAAGCTGCTTACAAAGATAGTAGCTAATGCAATTAGGAGAACGTTAGAATTCAGTCAACGAAAGGACCAAGCAGGATTCCGTACAGGCTACTCGACAATAGACCACATTGACACTGTCAATCAGGCAATAGAGAAATGCGCTGAATATAACTAACCCCTATATACAGCCTTCATAGATTACGAGAAGGCATTTGATTCGGTCGAGTATCAGCAATTATGCAGGTGCTACGGAATCAGGGCGTCGACGAACCATATTTAAAAATACTGAAATAAATCTTAGGTTAGGCGCACGTTAAAGAGCCTCAGGTGGTCAATAATTCCGGAGCCCTCCACGACGGCGTCCCTCATAATCATATCGTGGTTTCGGGACGTTAAAGCTCAACAGTTATTATTATTATTATTATTATTATTATTATTATTATTATTATTATTATTATTATTATTATTATTATTATTATTATTATTATTATTATTAACAACACTTGATACTGGTAGAGTGTTGGTTTATGTAAATTGAATTACCAAAAATGAAAGCTCGAAGCGTTTATATTCAACCTGGTTGAATGTTTTCTCCGCAGTGCATTGTGGTTTAAACCGCACTCGTCTTAAGCGTCTAGTCGTGTTTTGGATTTCTCATCTTGCAATATGACTGAAAAAAAAATACAAAGACCAGGAGAAGCCATTTCTTGACTTGCACCCCGCGAAAATACACACTGCGGTGTAGCTTTTCGCATGCGACAGCAGCGCCAGAAGATGGCCTAGCGAGCAAAGCAAGCAAAACTAGAGGAATATCATAATCTTCTGCCTTTATATATGGTTTTTTTTTTTATCCTGCGACAAGAGCATCTGTAATTCCGAATTGTCCACGTGCGCATTCACGTGGCTATCTTGAGAATTATTAAAATAAGCAGATGATAGGACATGCAGAACATTAATTTAGGCAAAACTCGGTATGTGACACTATCGCGTTAATGACGAAGCGTGTGTACGGATTTGTTTTTCACGTATTATTTCTGTTGTCGCCGAGCGGCCTATGTAGTAATAATAATTTAAGGGTTTTTACGTTCCATAACCACATTGTCATTATGAGGCAAGCCGCAGTGGGGAATTCTGTAATAGGTTTAAACACCTGGGGTTCTTGAACGTGCACCTACATCAAAGTAAGCTGGTGTTCTTGCATTTCGTCCCCACTGGAATACGGCCGCCATGGCAGGCAATCGAACCCGCGACCTCGCGCTTAGCAGCGCCCACTTTATCTGCCAATCGCTCCCACGGCGGACACATATTATGTAGGTGGCGCTGTAATAAAATTTAACCCCTATAGCTGACGCTTAGAAGTCCACAGTAGGCTATGCTCTGGAGAGACATTCATAAGTTAACTACTTTAACATTATTAGTCAATTGCATTGGTCGTCCCACCCTCACCCTTAAGCATATTCCACCTCACCCGTTGTAGCACAGCCTCCATCGGCCTACTCGAGTTTTGGTACCAATGGTGGTCGCGCTGCCCAAAACTGGATTTTAAAATCACGAGCCATACAACGCTCTCGCCTTAATGAATGATGGTTACTTAGCGCTCTCTGACGGTACGAAGTGTTTATTGACATTACTGTATGACTGAGACGATGGCAATGAGGGATGCGAGGAAACCGAAGAATTTGATCATCTAAGATTCCTGACCAATTAGGCCAGTAGATTAGTAGGTGAACATCGTGTCCTACCAAGTATGAAAATAATAAAAGGTAGTCCGTGCATCTCAGAGGGGGCCACACTTCCTGCGAGACGCGCGAGTCGCGCACTGCAGCACACTGCTTTCAGCGTCATTTGTTACAGCACGTGACTTCAGTTAGCCTCCCACTGCGAAACTCTCAGTGCGGTCACTCTAAAGTCGCCGCGAAGAAAAACAGATAGAAGGTGGGGCTCGTCATGTAAGCAAAACAGGGCACATTGCCTACAATACGTAAGGGAAGGCAGGGGAAAAAACTCCGCTTGCAGAGTTCTTTCCCTGCATCGCCTTGGCAAACGTAAGGCCAGCGTTAATAACAATATCTGGGGTTTTATGTCCCAAAACCCCGATATGATTATAAGCGACGCCGTAGTGGAGGGCTCCGGAAATTCGACCATCTGGTGTTCTTTAACATGCACTGATATCGCACAGTACACGGGCCTCTAGCATTTCGCCTCCATCGAAATGCGACGTCCGCAGCCGGGATCGAATCCGCGACCTTCGGGTCAGCAGTAGTGATGCAGAACTATCGATGGTACTATCGATACTATCGATAGCTGAGTCACTATCGAACTATCGATGGTAAAAAATACTATCGATAGCGCTATCGATAGTAAAAATTCGATGGTACTATTGGTAGTATAAAATCAACTGCGCGGACTCACTGCAGATAAACTTGGTTTCCCGCGCGTCGTGGTACATAGTGGAGCCGGAAGAGCAGGATGGAGGGCAAGAAAGTTGGCATGCTTGTGTTCTTCACCCGAGTGCTTGCTGACACATGATCATAAAGTTGAAATTGTTCAGCTATAGCGCAAAGGAAGCCTTTACATGTGGTTGGGACTGCGCGGCTTCAAACTGATATTGCATTTTATGATTTCACAACAAAAAAATATCAAGAAGTTAATGTAAGATGTAACTGGTTGCTTTTGGATACGAATTTATTGATGAATATTTCCCGATATTTTCACTGCGGAAATATTTAATTTCTCTACCAAAAATGATCATAAATAAGCGAAGCTGGTAGTAGGCTATCGTAAATATTTTGGCAATATGGCCGGCCAGCAGCCGCATCATTATTCACACCATTATCGATAGTATGTCACGTGGTTGTGACGGTGAAGAATGCTGCAGCAAGACTGGGAAATACGGATATACGGTCATCACCGTATATATATATATATATATATATATATATATATATATATATATATATATATAGCCACAAAGAAAAATAACTCAGAAAGACTTTCGACGCGCGGTATCGAACGGGCGACCTCTCGCTTTCCAGCGAGCGGCGTTTAACGGTTACGCCATCTAGAGTTACTGTATATGCTACCTTTAGGTAGCAGAGTTGCGCATCTGTCTTCCAACGCCGCTAGCAACCATGCATTGCGGAGAAGCTGCCGCTTGGGCCAATTTTTTTATTTCTCGATGCTGCCGCTGCAGCGAACTGAATTAACACTAGCCATCGACAGCCAATGTTTATCGCCGGTCTTCGACACGCCAGACAGGTTAATCGGCGACACAGTAGGCATGTCGCCTGCAAAACGAAGTGCGACTTTACCGCATAGCTGTGGTTGCTAGCCGGACCTATGCGCTACTCTGCTACCTAAAGGTAGCATATACAGTGACTCTAACGCCATCAACAGTACCGTCTTTCCGCCTGCTACGGCGAGCTCTTTTAATACACTATTTCCTTCAGCATGCTTTCTTATTCGCCACATAATGGCGCGACGTGCGCGCGTTGCGCGCTTTAAAGTTCATCGCCCCGCTCCTGCGAACAGCCGTTGGTCTTCGTCCTACAGGGCGTGGCCGCCTTCGTGCGCTTATCTCGAGGAAAGAAGGGGGCGGCGGGGGGGAAGCGGGCGGTTGTATGTCTTGTGCTCTCCCCGCGAGGTCCGCACTGCTGAAGCCACAGAGCGTACGAAGGTCACTTCGCAGCGGCCGCGTTTGCGAAAGGAGCGCGCTGTTAAACAGAAATAAATAAAACTGTGACAGTTCGCGCTCGTCCTGTCGTGCGCCTGTTCGTTCGTTTCGTCAGCCCTGCTTTATGTGTGAGCAGTGCGCTTCAAGTGTCGAACTGTGACGCATTGATAGTTCGCGCTTCGTCCTGTGTGCGTTCTTTTCGTGCGTCCTTTGGGCTCGAGCGACGCGCTGGCATTCTCGAGCAGCTTTCCATTCTCGCGTTAAATTCCAATTTATTGCTATCGCATTCATTGCTTCGCCGTTGCGGCGAAACTGTGACTTTTATACATCAGTCATCAAACCTTCCAGCGTTATCGCTGGTCGTTCGCGTAAGCTCTCGAATAAACTTGACTATTCGCGTCCGGCGCGTAATCTTAGCAGAGTGATCTCAAGCAATTGTGAAGCGTCCTCAAAGATTACGCGCGGTCTGCGTCAAAACGTTGCTAACAGTCTTTGTGGGTGAAACCTAAATACGTCAAACCAAAGCAATGAACACGCGTTCCAGTAATATCGCTATAGCAATAATAACGATGGTACTACCGATTGCACTATCGATAGTTTGTTTACACTATCGATAGTTTCAAAAAAACTATCGATAGTCAATTTACCGATAGTTCTGCATCACTAGTCAGCAGCCCGGCACCATAATCACTGCTCCATTGCGGCGGACAAGGCCCGCGTTGACAGCAATGTTTACCTTCTGGTGGCACGGTAACAGGGCAGTTCAATGCCTTCCTACTCTTGCAATAGTGAACAGCAAACTTATTGACAAAAAAAAAGACATTCGTGAAAGGTTGCTCAACTTGCCCCAAACATCGCCTGGTGAGGTGCTACGTTGTCTTACGGTAAACAAACACGCGACACAGAGAATAAAAATAAAACGGCTTTTCGAGGTCCCTTGCTCACATAAATTAAATATTTCAGCTCATAATCGATATAAAACGGGTCCTGACGAGGGGCCTTTTAGCGAACTTTACCATGTAAAAATAGAAACGCGCTATTCTGTCCCGAAGAAAGCTGGCCGCAAGAGCCAGTTTCAAGCCGCGACCGCCTACAATTCTGCAGACCAGCATAGGCAGTCAAACAAGAAGGCGAGTTTCTCGATACTTTATGTGAATCTAATCTGTTTCATTACTCTTTCACCAACACTTAGCAGAGAGGGAAACGCGGCCTGTGTAGCATGTCATGCGTAAGTCAATGCACTTTGGGACGTATAGTTATGTTATTTAGAAACAAAAAGCGCGCTGTTAAAACTAAAACGACTTTATTAAAACCATTCTTTTTAAGATGATCGAACAATTTTCTGCTTGCAAAGGTATTCTTCCTTTACTTCTGCTGCTTATTGAGCTTTAAAGAAAATGTCTGTGGCAGCGAATATGACACGGCCAGGCGTCTTCATGTAATAGCGCAAAATTTGATTTTATAAATTGAGGCCAACAAAAATTAGGGACGTCAAGACTCCGCACATTCGCAAACTCGCGATCGTCATCACCGCCTCCCAAGCTTGCATTATTTTCTGGAAGTTAGTTTTTTCACATTACAAAAACAGCAGCGCTAAAGGACGCGTAATTGCTTTAAGAAACCCGTCGAAGCCAACAACAATATCTTCGGACGAAATATATTGAAGAGGCAGGGGATGAGAAGAAGGGCAGCACGCTCTTTCGAGAGTTCGTAGTTATCAACCACAGCCAAGCGCCTTGTATGTGTGCACCCTTTCAGTGCAACAGAACTGCTGACTCACAGTCGAGCAGCGCAACCGGCCGCTCGTCGCATGCGTTGCCGTTATCACTCGGCGGTTGAGGTTCGCGCTCGCTGGTTGTATATCGTCGTCGTGCTTTTTTTTATGTATTGTGGTTTTCTCAATCCGCACGATCACGGCAAGCGTCATCGCGCGAATTTTGAACGTTGAAGGTCCGTACGCCACGTGGTGTGAAAATCAGTGAACTAGAAGCGATGTCCCGAATTCCTGGGTATTTACCCAAACAAAGCCATATTAATCGCAATATGCTATAAGATAATGCTAGTACCATTCACCAAGGATGAAACGCTCATAAACGTACTCATTAAGCAACAAAAAAAGTATTGGTCGAAGGTAGTCATGTGGCGGTACGGGCCGCTAGCGAAAGGTTCGCGAGCTGCATGCGGACCGCGGACCGCGTGTTTCAGACACATTTATTCTGCAAGCATGAATGAAAGCTTGTGGCTAGCGTGAGGCAGCAGCTGCGGACAGCGCAAGCATCTACAGCCGTCCGCCCGGCTGCTCTAGACAAGTGTTATTCAGGCCGTATTAGGCAAGGTTGACGTTGCTATAAGCGACTGTGGATGGGGGGGGGGGGGGGGGGGAGGTTAGGTGATGCTTTAATTGTGTCCTGTCTGTATCCAGGGACTCTGTTAAGAAACTCGCAGCCCCGGTGTTGTTGTTATTTTGCTGTGTTCTTTTTAGTTTTTTTTATATTATTCCTGACACTCAATCGGCTATATCTGAAGCCATTTAAAACTAAACTTATGCTCTGATATTGTATATATCACGAACCTTAACTACAACCACCCTTTCTATATGATTCTATTCTTCGCAGATTTGGCATACACCATCTACAGGCTACCGAAAATAATTATATAGAGAACCGCTTGAGCATGCCCATAAACAAGGACGACGGTATTTGGTGAGTTTCATGCAACTTTTATGTCTGTTTTTTGTGAAAAATGTCAGCCAAATGTGTCATGTCTAAGGTCATGCGCTAAGCTTATTTTTGTGCACAGGTGTCATTTCTTTGCTTTAAAAACGCGTTACTTGTGAGGCCACACACCCCGTGATCGCCTAAAAGGGGGCGCCAGTTCTCCTCCATACATTTATTCGGGCAGGCCTGTCACGTCATTGTTTATTGTGCCGGGTTATGGCCACGGAAGTTTTATGACAATGAGGGCGGCAGAGGAACCTCGATGTTGCGTTCCAGGAGCTGTTTACTTCCCATATTTAGCCCCAGAAACCCGGGGCACCAATGGCAGGCCGTCGTGAAAAGCACGTCGTCGCTATATTTCACTCTTTCATCCATTGCGGACCTTGTTTTCTTTCGGACTCGACTGGGGCGAGGGGAGGAGGAGGTGCTGAGATAAAACTTGTCCCCTCCCCCCAAATGAACAACCCTGCGCATGCCCACTGTGTAAGGATTCCATATAGTACAGGCCAGCCTACTGCTTCGTTAGCCAATGTTTTTCATGATCGTGAAATTCTGGTGAAGTTGAAAGTCATGCGTAGTGGTATGGCGTTGGCTTCTATATTCCATCTTTCTCCATTACTAGAATGATTGTGCTGCGTTATATTTGTGTGTAATAGGCGCGCGTAACTAGGCAGAGGGCTATGCGGTGTCCTCACACTCCCAGATTCGCGGTGACGAGGTACCGCTCAGCACAGCGCACTTGTCGATACGTGCACGCGTATCAAATGTTTGCACAATCATATGTCAGCGATTTTCTCGATTCACACGCGAAAATAATTAGTGAATAGAAATTTCAGGATGCCCGCGTTGCTGTCTCAATCACACCTCTCCCGAAAATAACTGCTGCTGTTTGCTGCCTTAGTGTGTCCGCGGGGTACGCACACGCATGCAGGCACACACGCAGGCATACATGCTCACAACAACCCACCCCGACCACACACGCTCATAATTGATTTTTAAGGCGCAAAGCAGTACATACACAAGAAAGGACACGGGACCAGGCCCTTGTCCTTTCTTGTGTATGTCCTGCTTTACGCCTTAAAAATCAATTCTGAACGTATACCAACTTGCCCAACAGAAAGTTCTCCTAAACACACACGAACCCGCCGAACCCTTTCATCGCTTTACCCGTTCCTCTCTTCACAGGGGCGTAGCCAGGGGGGGGGGGTTGGGGGGGTTCAACCCCCCCCCCCGAAATTTTTCAATTTTGCTAGCGCATATATACACGCACACATACAAACGCACGCACGAACATACATAAAGTATGGTTGAACCCCCCCCCCCCCGAAAAAAATTTCTGGCTACGCCTCTGTCTCTTCACGACGTGAGACAAACGATTCACTATCGAAAACTTGCACACGGTGCGTACACTTCTGCAGTTAATCCGAAAAAAGGGCGCTTTCTTCACACAAGGGAGGAAAGCGCCCTTTTTGCCGTGCCGTGTGCGGACTTTTGCAAGTGCCGTGTGCAAACTTCATCGCTTGTGGAAAGAAAGCGCCCTTTTCGTGTTCACTGGGCAGTTACCTCCGCAAACCTTTCAGAGCGTAGTGACAAAAACAAAAACTCGAATTTTCTATTTTAAGATAGCTGGCACAACAAAGAGACGACCAATATGTTTGCGTTGTGCAATAATGCTTCGAGGAAGCATCGTCCCGATCCTCGCGCGGTTTAATTACTCGGTAGCGTTATTTATCGAAAGGCAAAGTGGCGCATTAATTAACCCGCACAATGGTGCCACGAAAACTTTGTCCTTGTACCTTCCGCGAGCATGCAGCAGCAGCAGCCCCTTCCAAATGAGTCGGAACAATGGTTGACGTATTGAGTCGATCACGATTAATTGAGTAAAGCAGAATTTAAAAGAAAACAGGTGCCCTAGTTAATCATACGTTACTGGGAAAAGTAGCAAGGAAAGTATTAACATGGTCATTATAAGTGAAACGCAAGTTGGAGACGCCGGTGAGCATTTAACTCAGAACGCCATCCATCACCGTAATGAAGTTCCACAGCGCCGTTCAATAATAAACGAGGAACCCAGTCATTACTCCCATCTGCGCCTAATCTTACAACTTTTTTGAGAGGCCCGAAGGCGAATAAGCAACATTATTTTCTTTTATGTGCGTGTGTGTCTTTTTTGTTTTTTTGTAAGCGCAAGCATCGCGTATAATGTTACGGGGACGTGTGTACAATATACATGGGTTCTTTCACGTTGAAATGCGCTTAATATAACATTTACTGATGGACTAAGACACGACGAAAAAGGAACAAGTGCCTCCACTTGATGATAACCATGATGACCTACACCATTGGCTTACAACCACTCTGCATTGGCCAGGAAAGGAATAAATTTCTTTAAAAATGAACATAGAATTCTAAGGCTATCGAAAAATTTTACAATAGTTTTATTGCGCTTTCTTCCTCATTTTTAGTCCACTAGTAATTGCTGCACTAAGCGCATTTCAACATGAACGGGCACCAGTAGGCCCATTCATTGCTCTGCTATACATCTATATGTACCCGGCCCGTAATAATCCGCCGAGGATTGGTTTCTGGCCTGCGGCATCAAAGATAGAACGGTCCTCTTCCTCTCAGTTTTACTATTTCACATACCCTCACATGCTTGTATACACGCAACAGAAAAAATTCAGAAGACGTTTGAGCTTCGCCTTGAAGAGTAGAACGCGATAGCCTAACGGGCGCCTTGCGCATCGCCTTGTCAAGTGCTAGCCTGCGTTCGGTTCTCGGTGCATGCCTGAACCGTGCCGTAAAGAAACAAACCCTTGTGAGCGTAACATTGGCCGCTTCAAACTCTCCTAGAATGCGTGCTGGAGCACGGTTGTTAAGTGCTCACTACTCCACAATTCTTCCTTTTGCGAATCAGCGATGGGCCCACCACGTGTCCGTAAGGCAACAGGCGAACCTGCATAGATGCACACTTTGTAATGGGCGGGCAGCTTTAAACCAGCCACTCGTCGCGGAATTCACATATTTTGACACCTGGGGCGTTTCTACGATTGTGCCACGCGATACTAATGCTTTAAAGGGACCCTGCAACATTTTTTTCAGCATGGTCCGAAAACGCTGCCGATCGGTAGTCGAGGCTCCCGTGAACACGCGAGCCAAATATTATAGCGCAGCACGCGGCCTGGAATATACAACTAATCCTCGAAGTCAGCAAAAAATCATTCCCTTTTCTCTCGACAAATGATGCCATGAACCCGAACTCCACAGTCATTGGCTGATTCGAGCATCGTGAGCTGCATAGTTAATGCGGCGGCCGCGGGATGACGCCCCGTGCCCGCGCGCACGCTCGCGATCACACTGAACGTAACCCACGCGTTCGAAGAAAAAAATTTAAGGAAGAGCTGAAGGTGATGACGCGCGCTGACGAAAGGACGCATCTTCTTGCCCCCTTGTCATCTCCTCCCTCCCTGTGCAGCTTTCAGCGTCCTCGCTGGTACGAACGGAGGGAGAAGGCGCATGAAGCGTGCGAGAAATCCCTGTAGCTACGCTCGTACTTCACGGATTCAAAACAACTTTTTGTGGCAGTCGGTTCGTGCTGCAATAAGCTCTTTTATTGAAACCATTCGATGATTACTTGGAGAAGTATTGCAAGGCCCCTTTAAGAAGATTCCTCCCACTACGTGACATTCCTAAAGCGTTTTTTATTTATTTTTACTAGGTAGCTTCAAGCCTTGGCGTGGCTCCTTGGTAGAAAACCTGCTTGCCACACAAAAGGCGCGGGTTCGCTTCTCACTCGGACCGAAGGTTTTTAGGAGCTTGCTCCTTATGCTCGCGCCTTGTCCGTTGTCGCGGGCGTGTACGCTAGTTCTCATTGGTCCCGCCATGAGCGCACCTGCGCTCTCTCCAGTTATTTCAAGAATGCTCGCTAGATTTCGCGCCGCCACTCAAGGCGGCGCGCACCACGCTCGGCGCAAGGGCCGCGCCTCTCGTTTGGCTCACTCAGCTCATTCAGTGAACACTCTTCGTTGCCGCTCCGCAGCATGAATACCCCAGCTAAGGCAGCAGCGCGGCGGGCTAGCAGCACAGCAGCAGCTCGGGCTGGCCGCCAAGACCTTGCGGTGAGAGCCGGGAGGCCGAAGAGGAGAGGGCTAATGTATATATAACACGTTGTCACGTCTGTATATAATGGTAGAGCAATGTGTACAGTGTATTCGCGGGTTACCCGATGATCTCCGAGTAAGCTCCTCTAACATCATTCACTTCGTTAATATGGCGGTGTATTTTTATTATTCATTTATTTGCATCCATCTGGAATTTTCGCTCACAGGCAACACCGATTGTGCGCTCGCAACCAAAGACGCCGACACCGAGACCGACGCCAAAATTTCTGCTAAACGAGCTCTTTAACGCTATGGCGTTAATCACCGTAAATATCAATATGGAGGTTGAACACATATGTTTAAATCTACGCGAAGTGTAACTTTAGTGAAGGGGTGCAGGTTAAATCACATTGCTAATTTGTACGCAAACAATTCTGATTGCATTTATATTATCTAGCAGTCTGACTGCTTCCAATGTTTCTGCTTACATACTAACAAAAGGCGCAACTTGAATGCCAAGCAACATTTAGTTTGATGCTCACGATACATCATCATCAGCCTGTCTACGCCCACTGCAGGGCAAAGGCCTCTCCTATGTTCCGCCAATCAACCCGGTCATGTGCTTTCTGCTGCCAAGTTATACCTACAAACTTCTTAATCTCATCTACCCACCCAATTTTCTGTCGCCCCCTCACGCGTTTGCCATCTCTTGGAATCCAGGCAGTTACCCTTAATGACCACCGGTTATCCTGCCGACGTGCTACGTGACTGGCCCATATCCATTTCTTCTTCTTGATTTCAACTATGATGTCCTTAACCCCCGTTTGTTCCCTGACCCACTCTGCTCTCTTCCTCTCTCTTAAGGTTACACCTATCACTTTCCTTTCCATCGCTCGCTGCGTCGTCCTCAATTTAAGTTGAACCCTCTTCGTAAGTCTCCAGGTTTCTGCTCCGTAGGTAAGTACCGGTAAGATGCAGCTGTTATATACCTTCCTGTTGAGGGATAGGGGTAGACTACCATTCATGATTTGATAATGCTTGCTGAATGTGTCCCATTCCATCCTTGTTCTTCTAGTTATTTCACTCTCATGCTAAAGAGACAGGGCGTGCAAACACGGACACAAGGAAGAAGTCAGGACACCACAAACGGCGTTTGTGGTGTCGGCGTTTGTGATGTCCTGACTTCTTTCTTGTGTCCGTGTTTGCACGCTCTGTCTTTTTAGAATGAATACTTACCAACTAGCTCAGCTCTCTGTTATTCTAAGCTTCACTCTCATAGTTCGGCTCCGCGGTTACTACCTGTCCTAAGTAGACGTACTCCTTTACAACTTCCAGTGTTTCGCCACGTATCGCAAAGCGTTGTTCTCTGGCGAGATTGTTATACATTACTTTAGTTTTATGCATATTAATTTTCAGACCTACTCTACTGCTTTCCGTATCCAGTTCAGTAATCATGAGCTGTAATTCGTCTCCCGCGTTACTCATCAATGCAATGTCATCAGCGAATCGCAGGTTATTGAGATACTCTCCATTAACTCTTATCCCTAATTCTTCCCAATCTAGGGCCCTGAAAACCTCCTGTAAACACGGCGTGAATAGCATTGTAGAGATCGTGTCTCCCTGCCGTACGCCGTTCTTTATTAGGATTCTGTCACTTTCTTTATGGAGGACTATAGTCTCTGTGGATCCACTGTAGATTTCTTCCATTATGTTTATATAGGCCTCGTCGATGCCTTGATTCCGCAGTGCTTGCATGACTGCTGATGTCTCCACCGAAACAATGCCGTCTCATAATCTATGAAGGCTATGTATAGGGGTTGGTTGTATTCCGCGCATTTCTCTATCACCTGATTGATAGTATGAATATGGTCTATTGTTGAGAAGCCTGTACGAAATCCTGCCTGGTCCTTTGGTTGACTGAACTCTACTGTCGTATTAATTCTGTTAGCAATTACCTTTGTAAATAGCTTGTAGACAACGGACAGTAAGCTGATGGGCCTGTAATTTTCCAGGTCCTGACGTCCCCTTTCTTATGGATCAAGATGATGTTGGCATTCTTCCAAGATTCTGGTATCCTCCCCGTCGAGAGACACTTCGTATAGAGGGTGGCCAGCTTTTTTTTAACATAATCTCTCCACCGTCTTTCAACAGGTCTGGTGTTACCTGATCCTCACCAGCGGCTTTGCCTCTTTGCATTCCCTTTAGGGCTTTCTTTACTTCTCCTGTCAATACTGGTGGGGATGTCAGATTCCTCTGGGCTATTACTGCTTCTTACGTTATCATCCTGACTGTCTCGGCTGCTGTACAGGTCTCTGTAGAATTCTTCCGCTACCTCAACTATTCTATCCATATTGGTTGTGACCGTGCATTCCTTGTCCCTTAATGCCTACATCTGATTTTTGCCTAAGCACAGTTTTGTCTTCATAGCTTTGAGGCTTCTTCTGTTCTTTAAAGCATGATCAATTCTCTCCATATTATAATTTCTTATGTCGGCTACTTTACGCCTATTGATAACTTCGAAAGCTCCGCCAGCTCTATTTTGTCTGTCGCACTTGAGGCTGTCATGGCTTGACGTTCCTGTACTTTCCCTTTCAGAGCTAGTTCATGTTCGGCTTCTTGCGTATCAGTTTCTGCCGTTCCTTCCTCAAGTCTAGCTGAATTCTAGATCTTACCATTTTATGGTCACTGCATATGATCTTGTTAACTACTTCCACATCCTGTACAATGCCCGGGTGGACGCACATTATGAAGTCTATTTCATTTTTAGTTTCGCCATTAGGACTCCTCCACGTCCACTTACGAGCAGCCCGTTGTCTGTAGAAGCCGGTATTCAAGATCCGTAAATTATTGCGTTCTGCGAACCCTACTAAACTCCCCTCAGGCGTTTCTAGAGCCTCACCAGAGCAGGATTGGCCACCTTGGTGTAGTACTTGGCCACTACCTCCCACATGAATACACCAATTAAACCTCGGCCCTCAGTCCCCAGCAGCTGCGAAGCAATTGACCAAGGCGGCGGTCAGACCTGCTACGCAGCAGAGGGTGCTAAGAATCTCTGGGTCCGGACAGGCCGCCATAGGAATCTGAATTGGGCGACATATAACGCTAGAACTTTATCTAGTGAGGCGAGTCTAGCTGTACTATTCGAGGAATTAGAGGGTGTTAAATGGGATGCAATAGGGCTCAGTGAGGTTAGGAGGCCACATGAGGCTTATACAGTGCTGAAGAACGGACACGTCCTATTCTATCGTGGCTTAGCTGACAGAAGAGAACTAGGAGTGGGGTTCCTTATTCATAAAATATAGCTGGTAATATAGAGGAATACTATTGCATTATTGAGAGGGTGATATGTATCGTAATTAAATTAATAAGAGGTACAAGATGAAGGTGGTACAGGCCTACGCGCCTACATCCAGCCATGATGATCAACTGGTTGAACGCTTCTACGAAGACATAGAATCAGCAATGAGTAAGGTAAGATACAGTATACTGTACTGATGGGCGACTTTAATGGAAAAGTAGGCAAGAAGCGGGCTGGAGATCATGCAGTTGGGGAATATGGTATCGGCTCACGATACCTACTACAATGTGAACACTAAAGCAGGCCCTATGCAGGGTCGTAGATGTCTACAGTGATGTCTCTGTTATGCAGGGTACGTTTGATTCTTTTCGAGGAAAAGGTTTGCACTAAGCGTAGTATGAATGCAGTGGTGTACGGCACATATCCAGATACCTTGGTGGATTTCGCACCTATTGCATCAGAGCACCCCCCGGGCATTTTGAGGAACAAGAATGGCTAATAATAATAACTTTTGGGGCTTTACGTCCCAAAACTAGGATATGATTATGGGGGACGCCGTAGTGGAAGGCTACGGAAATTTCGACAACCTGGGGTTTTTTAACGTACACCTAAATCGAAGTATACGGGTCTGCAGCATTTAGCCTCCAGTAAAAATGCGGCCGTCGCGACCAGGATTCGATCCCGCGACCTTCGGGTTACATGTCGAGCACCATAAACCCTAGACCACCGCAAAAAATGGCTAAATTGGTGTGTTTAGAAAAATAAACGAGACGGCTACATGAAATATCTTTTTGTTTTACAAAAAGAGGACTGTCTTTTTACGCTAAAGAACAACGAACGCATTTATATAAAAGGACTTCGCTTTCATACTACTCCCCTGAGCTTGCACAAGGGGAGCACTACAGCGTATTACACCATCAATGAAATAACGCAGAATGTCGTATATTCTGACTTTGCCTGTGGCGAAAGCTGAGTGCTCTTAGCTGGCTTTTTTTAAGGAGATGCTAGGCCTACTTTTAAAGAGCAAGAATACATTATTCATTGCCGGGAGCCAGGAAAAAGTTATTCTTACAGCACATTACTTATTTAAACGTCACCGAGTCGGTCAATTCGCTCAATGTGGAGCAGTAAAGTTTCAGGTGCCATGTATTTGGGCACGCCGAATCAAGAATCTTCAAGTTTACGCGTGCTTTCTGCTACAAGAAATGCACAATATTTAATCTCGCAAACTGCAGTAGTGCAAACATTTGTCAGACAACACAATCATTGTATTGACAGAGGGAGAATGAGAAATCTTTACCAGCAAACGGCCCACCTTTGAACAAGCGGCGATGTCACGTGATGACGTCATAATGTGACATCACGTTATGTGACATCATACTGATCATCATGATGACGTCACAAGATTTGACCACCTGTGACGTCACGATCACTTTTTCGGTTTGATGAGGCATCGAAAACGTGAGGCATCGCCTTAATAAATAAAATGCACTTTATTTATAGTGCCAAGAACATATACATTCAACTCGATAGGGTTGAATGTGTATGTTGAACAAACCACACTAACTTACTAATTTGTTTGCTTGGTTGTTAGATTTGATCACATGAAACCTGCAAAACCTAGGAACGGGCGTTTTTGAGAGGTGGAAGGAGCCCTAGCAAGGGCACACCGGGCCACCTTGTGCGCTTCTGCATATTTAGTGGAGAAGTTCAAGATGGAATAGGAAAACACCAAGCGTGAAAAGAGGTACCTAACGCTGACATTTAAGCGAAAAGCCACAAAACAAGAAAAAAGTCCAAGGAAGAAAAAAATAGAAAGAAAAATAAAGTGCATCAGAGGGACGTTCGACAACGAGCTGCGCGGTTGTAGCGGACGTCATGCACCGTGCCCCAAGATAGGCGCTATCATCAGCCCGCAGGCGTCAGCTTCCATCGTTTCCATTCACGTCATTCAGGTCGAGCGCAAAACTCACAAGAAACCTCGGTCTGGTTTCTTTCTTTTTGCCCTCAAAGAAAAAAAAAAGGAAAAGGAAATTCTCCACCTTCGCAAAACATCAACTTTTTCATTTCCTGCCGCTGCGTTTTACGCTTTATTTATTTATTTTTTTTTGTTGAAGTTTTAAGTTCTCAAGTTCCTAAACAATCTCGAGAACCTCTAGGTTTACGCAAACTTACCTCTTTTCTTTCTCGTTGTTTCCCGAAGTTTCTCGTCCACTTTCAGGTGAAATTGAAGGCTCTTCCGTGTGTCAGCGGTGCAAGAGGGCATATAAGCAGTAGCTCGAACAGCGTGCGTGCCATCCAGGAAATGCATGCTCCTCTTGATGCCAGGAGCCTTCTTGAGTGACTTCCTTTCGATGCCTCCTGTTTTTGTTTTTTTCATTATATTTTTATCTTGTTCCACTACCTCTGTTTCTGGCTTTGAACAAATTGCAGAACTCGTGCGAAAAGCATACGCACTTAAAAGCGAAGAGCTAATAAAAATATAATATCCGGCAAGCGACGCCATTTGATAGTTATTTTCTTAGTTATTCATTGCTTCTATATTCTCGAACAAAAGTAGACTATTGTTGAGCTTACCCACGCTAAACAAACTTAGGCCTAAAGCAAGGGAAGGCACGCGGACCTCATGGTTCTGGGCGTGATTTTCCAGCTCGCTGAACGACGCCCGTCACGAAGCAACAATTGCATAAGTTCTCTTGTACTCTTGCTGTTTTCGTTGTCATCGTCTCTGTCGTTATCAGTACTAGCAGTATAGTCGAACCCGCATATATCAAACTCGCTAAAGAACAATAATTAATATGAAATATCGGATATTTTGATATGAAACTTTTATGGAATTTGCGATATTTTCGGCGCAAATATCGGTGCTCAAGTTGGCTTCACGGTACTGCTGCCCCGATAATGCAAAGAAATCCGTTACAGACTACGGGGATAACTTTCTTTCCCACGGTTTGGAATTAGGCGTGCCGGTAATGGCAAGGGTGGGTTGTCGGCGAGAAAATGAGGTATCGATGTAAGCAGCGAATGACCAGCTCCAAACACAGCTGTGCGTACTCGTCGTGCGCCCGGAGCCTCGAATGCCTAACCCTAATGCTTTCGATGTCTTGAATATTATACTCAGCGTGCTTCTTGGGATGATGTACGCAGCGGCGACGTCAGACTTCTTTTCTCTGCGTTCGACTGTGTGAATCATAGCTTAGCGGAGAACAGCCAGGTATTTCCGTTTTACGGCAGCCATTGCGTTAATAAGGGGAGTACAGAAGCGAATGACGACTCCGCACGACGGCCGCGACGGCGAGGAATCATAGGAGAGATAATGCGACGCCAAGCGACGGTTTCTACAGGCTCCGCCTGGTACCCTCCTAATGACACCACTCACCCTCCCGAATGCATGCGGGAAAGTCCCCTTCCGTGTGGAAAAGGAAACTTGTGAGGGAAAGTCAATTGCTGGGGGCGTATTGCACTGCCCCATGTCCGGTATATCAAGTATTCCGGTTATTTTTCTACGATGCAGCCGTATAATTTTCCTATATACATTGACGTTAAGGCGTTGTCGTGTCCGAAAATAGTTTCATTAACAAAGGATAATTCGATGTACCCGAGTTCGATACAGTCGGGTTTGACTGTAGTAGTAGTAGTAGTAGTAGTAGTAGTAGTAGTAGTAGTAGTAGTAGTAGTAGTAGTAGTAGTAGTAGTAGTAGCGAGAGTAATGGTAGCGGTAGTAGTACTAGCTAGTAGCGAGAGTAATGGTAGTGGTAGCGTAGTGGCGAGGTAATAGTGAGAGGAGTGAACGTCGTGAAAATAAATAGATCTAGTACGTCTGTTGCACACCCACTAAAAATATTGTTCTGTAAAGTGACGCTGCCCCGGGATCCCAAGGCCGCTATCGGGATTATTTCTAAACAATAATAATCATGTATCACCTTCGTTTCTAAGTAACCGAAAGTATCGCGTCGGCACCACCGCGAAGACATGACTCTTGTCGTCGTCGTTCTCTTCGTTATTGCTGCCGTCGTTGTTGCTGCTGCTGTTGTAGTAAATCCACTTGTTTGCTGTTGTTGTTTTCTTTGTTGTTGTCACGGTTGCTGTCATCGTCGTTGTTGTCGTTGCTTGATCGGCCCGAGGTAACATGTGGTGGTTGCCCGAATATCCACGTTCTCAACGCCTGTTTAAGCGGGGCAGCTGCACAAGCAGTGCCAACAGTTGGCCGACGCGCCCATTGGTGTGCATGTACCGTTTGACGATGGCTCGTACTGGCCGGCGGTTTTATCACTGAGAAGCTATCTGGCGGCCCACAGTAAATCCCGGCGAGCCGATGTGGCCAGCGGAGCCCTGGAAGAGGGGCCCAGTCCAAGGTAATCCACGTATGCTTTGTGTCAATAATGTTTACGCTATCCCTCTCCTTATTGCTTTCCAAGGAGCCACTGCTACAGTCATGGTAGAGTGGGCTAAAACTGCAGGCCTATCCTTTCTTTCCGGTCCGAAGGCGGCGTCCAATCCTAGCCTATGTACCATAGGTGTTCCGGGATGGACTTATCCGCTGTAGAAATAGGTTCATCAAAATGGCTCGTCTGCGCAACTTCGCGTATTGAACCACTACGCAATAACCCGTCTCTATTTAATCGACGTTTTCAGCGTTGGTGGAACGAGGGCATAAACTTGCACCGGGGAGAGAAAGAGAAAATCAGGGACAGGCAGTCAGGTAAGCTGAACTTAGAAAAGGTTTACTCCGACATAAGACGCAGAGGACATTGAAGCACTGTGACAGCACAACATGAATGGGAATAGTCATAGGCAAAGAAATGAGCGCTACACATCGGAGACGTGTTCAGAGAAATGTACAAATCTAGAAGTTGTAATCAAGGTATACTACTACGGACTGGAATATTTATACAATTAACACACTAATTATCGTCTATAATATACGCGATTTCGAATACGTACAAACACATAAAGGTTACGTAAAACTGATGTTATGGCACATACAATTTACATAACTATAAAGTGATAGCAGGAGATGTGTATATAAAAGAACTCCCATGCACATGGGGATATGAACTCACACGTACTGTAGTACCCATATGCATTCATCACGTACCATTTGATGACCTTGGCTACAGGAACCGGGTCACTTGGAAGGCTAACTAGACTGCTCGGTTCACTACGCTACACGTGAAAAGAGAAGATAGAACGCTTATCACTACCCGTGCCGCTCGTGAGTCATCTTGGTTACCGGTTATACCGCCACATGTATAGGAATTCTGCTCAAACACGCTTGACTTCCACCGTCGATGCGGTTCGCGTGGTATCTTTAACACAGTTTGTTCTCTTTTTTTTTACGATTAAGGCGTTTTTTTACGTTGCCTAAAGGAAAAAGAAATTCACGTAATTTCTGGCATGAATGAATAAAATAAACGTTTATTTCCGAGACTGTTCTGAGCTTGCAAGCTCAGGATCTGATTTTAAAAAATGTGTGCAGTTGCACTCAACGTGAAAGCTGTAGGGAAGTGCGGAACAGTGATTTGCCTGCCCTTAGGCGACACTCGCGTTCACGGCCATGCGCGCCCTGGCGTTCCAAATCTGCGTCCTGCTCGGAGTACTTGGCGGTAAAGGAAACCTTCATTTGTCATGAACTGGCGCTCTCTTCTGTACTCGTATTTACCTCTTCGTCACCCCCCCCCCCCCCCCCCCCCCATCACTCCTCCTTACCCTCAGTTCCTTTTCCCACCACTTCTTATATTATACTACACACGGCTATGCTATACTATGCTAAGCTTTACCTTCTCCGCTCCTCATTTGCATCCTCCTCACTCTCCATCCCTCCTCCTCAACCTCACCTTCCTTTCCCGCCTTCTTGCTATACCATGGTATAAATGGATACGCTATACATGGTTCTACCTGCGTGATGCCGTACATGGCTATGCTATGCTTTATCCTCTCCCCTCTTCCTTTCCCTCCTTCTCACCCTCACTTCCCTTGCTCGCACCATTACTATACCATACTATAAATGACATGCTATGCATAGCTTCGTCTGCGTCATGCCATACATGACTATGCTATGCCTTACTCTCAACCGTCCTTATTTTCTACCCCTCACCCTCATGTCACTCCCCCTCACCCTCACTTCTCTTTCCCGCCCCCTTGGTATACATGGCTATGCTCACTATACACGGTTTTGCCTGCGTGAAGCCAAGCGGCGGCATGAGATGACACTGTACAATGACAATATAGTCCCTTCCTCTTCCCCTCCTTTCATCCTTTCCCTCTTCGTCACCCTGACTTCTCTCCTCCCCCCTTTGGTTTAAATGGCTATGCCTGCGTGGTGCCAAGCGACGACATAGCACGAGAGCATACGACAGCATACGGCACTTCAGGCCCCTTAAGGGCTCCGCACTTAAAAAAAAAAAAATCAACACCCCACAATTTCTTGATGCAAAATGGAGCCGCTGTCGGTCATCTTCCTAGCCTAGACACCATTCCAGTTTTCGGCAGTAGACGCCGCAAGCAATGAACGAAAGGCCTTGTTTTTTTTTAACACAAAGTGTTTCATGCCGGAGTCCACCAAGATTTCAGTGACGTATTTTCGTCAAGGGAAAGGACGTCGAAAAAAGGGACACGATCAGATGGTAAAGAAAAACTCAAGAAAAAACTGCGTCAATGGGAATCGAAACCACGACCTCTCCGTCCGCGACAACAAATGCTGCGCGCAATCAACTGCGCCATGGTCAGACACTACGGAGGCTTTTCTCCTATGGAAGCATTTCTTAGCGATCCTTTGGCACTTTGAGCGTTTTATCTATCTATCTATCTATCTATCTATCTATCTATCTATCTATCTATCTATCTATCTATCTATCTATCTATCTATCTATCTATCTATCTATCTATCTATCTATCTATCTATCTATCTATCTATCTATCTATCTATCTATCTATCTGTAGGAAGGTAGCGAAGCCTAGAAAGAAACCACTTCCTCGTCTTTGAACTCGGACTGGCTTAGGGGCCCTTAAAGCCGGGTGAGGCTCGTGATATTCTTCCAGGGACAACTTAAAGCTCTCGCAAAGTAGAGTACTGTAAATCGTCAAGCACATTTCTCGACGCGCAATATATGTATGGCAGCATAGAGAGAGCTTACAGCTCCCCTCTAGTAGAAGAGCACATGCATATAAACTCGAAAACGTCTGCTTTTTTTTCTAAATGCAGTACAGTACATAGTACTAGAAATCTCATCTTTTACTCCAAAAGGGGCGTATTTTTTTTCAAGAAAGGGCAAGTACATTGGCTCCGTGAAAGCTTATAGCACGAATATCCCTTGTCATCTCCTTTCACCTCTTGGTATAAAACACTTTCAAGACGTCGCCGGCCCCAAGCTTACTTCGGGCAGCTGTAGAGCACGAAACCACGGCAGCATTTGAGATTGTTTTCCAGTAATCTAAGTCGACGACGAGTATGTGGTTCATCTCCTCCAGCCTGCAAAGTTCGTAAGTGGCACTGAACTATGATCGATATCTCCGTACCTTCATGTTATATTACCCGCTACGCAATCTCACGATCATAGTTCGAGCATCGTAAAAACCGTCTCGTCTATATACATGCGAAACCGATCAAACTGAAGGAGGTGTGGGTCCAAAGAAAAAGCTTGCTAACTCGAAGGACTTAGTATCGTCACTTCGATAAGATTACACAACCTGTTCCTCGAAGGCGAGGTCATCGTAGGCAAGCTAATGGATAAATAGTGCTGGTCATCCATCACGGAACGTCGGGGCAATACTCGGAGTAGTACATCTCTCCGTATAGGCTTGCCCGCAACTTCTTGTGAAGCTGTCCCGCGTGATCGGCGTTTCACGTCGGTCTCGAGAGGCTTAGCGGTAGGATTTAGGGAATTATAAATCGCTTGACCGTAAGCTAAGCCACGAACTTGCGTATGCGTGATTATATATGCAACGGTGTGCCCGAGTCAAGCACTCCTAAAGTTATAACACGCCAGGGGTAGTTTCACTAGTATATGCTGTTCTCTCCCAAAGTGCTAAGCATGCAACGTCGGTGTATGGGGTATGTAACGTGTAACGTAATGTTCATAGAGAACGCTGGCAGTAGGAGCATTAACGGGTGGATTTCTTTAGGGTGGCCGATAGCGCAATAGATTTCCTTGAACAGGATAGTTTTAATTTCGCGGACAAACAATGCGCATTATCGGTTAATTGTCCGTATTTTGCTGTTATCCGTACAACTAATCTCTTATAAGAGCACATATTACAATTTACGAAATGCTGCTTGTGAAATTTCAAGACATGTGAACTTGGAAGAAATCTGATAGGATACAACGTGAGATATTCGCTGTTTCAATCGCAGTATAAAAAAAGCAGTTGTGATATTTTTAATGAATCTCTACTAAAACGTTCCGTTTGCCATCCCAGTAATTATATATGTGTCCGTAAGATGCTTACCTAAATATAAGGCAAACATATGGAAACATATCGATTCCGTAAGGGAGCACATGGAATTGTAGGAAAGGTATACGGGACATTTCAGTAATGTGATTGTTCGTTGGCTGACACTGGTAATATGCCAGAATATTTTCTTCACGGCTCTTTACAGCGGAAGCTGTTATGAGACCACAACAACAGCCGATTTTGGTGGCGTATAGCTGTCCACCGTCGGTGTCTGCAACTGCTATAGCGCGAAATTAAAAAAAAAGAAAAATTAAATCAGAAAAACATATTGAGGATCGGATGGGATTTGAATCCGTGCCCTCTGCATGGCTGTGGAGTATTCTACCACAGCGCCACTCCGGTTCCTGAAACTCCGTCGCAAAACGACCCTATACGGGCGTCATGTCTGGCAAGGAATGGCGTTAACATATGTTATATAACGTGGCAGAAGACCAAAATAACAACCAGGCGTCACGCAATGCGTTGCGTAACGAGTGCATTGTTTAATATTTCCCACCCATTACAAAGGGCTTAGCCATACTTCTTGACTGTCATCAGCCACAGCATCACCAAGAGAGAGAGGTCTACCTACGGAAAGGCAGAGAGGCCGGCCTGAGCGACAGCATGCTCTAGCCTGCTACTCTGCTTCATAGGATCAACGAAGTGCGCATAACGCCTTGTATATGTGTAGTGCATGGTACCTCGCTTCTCCGCAGAATGATGAATAAAGGCACAATGGGTGCTTCCCTACTTCACAATAAAAGAGGGAAACCGTGGGGCCCGCTTTTAGTTAATCGGAACTATTACAAGGAGCATTTTACGAACGCAAGAGGAAGGACACCTAGGGATCGAGACACACCCACACACAGCACAGAACGCAGAACTGGTATTTAGTCTCTTTGCGCTGGTAAAATTTGTCATAAGCATGAAGCAACTCGCCCAAGCAGCAGTTTTAGCATTAGAAGGCTACATGCAATGTGGCCAAGGAAAGCGTGACGAAAGTTATGTATAAAAATTAGGGCAGCTACGCACTAGTAGAGCGTAGACCAAGGACGCGGCGGAGCTGGCGGCGTTGCCGTCCTCTTTTCTCTCCTCCTCACTGTCACTTGCCTTTCCCACCCTTTGCTATACCAGCACTTCAGAGGATGTTGGCTATACTATACTATACAAGATAACTCCACTAAAGGGAAACCTGGGGAGGTTTGAAGCACCGGTGTTTCCCATAGCAACGTCTCATAGAGGAGGCGCTGCCCATAAGGACATGTCAATAGCAATGAGAGGACAGCGCCCTTTAATTGCTACAGACCGCGTCCATCACCCATCGCAGACAGCGTCCACTGCAGAAACGCAGCTTCTCCTGAGCCAACGCGCCGTCTTATATGCCACTCGGAGAAGCGCCCGTGGCGTTGTCTCTTGCGGCCGAGCGCGCGTTCTCGCGAGCTTTTCCTGAGCTAATGCCTCCTGTATTTTTTTTTTCAAAAATAGAGGAGGCCCTGCTTAAGCGAACGCGCCGTCTTATTGCTATAGCCTGCTCGATCTCCTTGCGACAACGATGGACGATTTCCTTTTTCCTGCACGGTCGAAGCTACAAGTCCTGCGAGCCTTCCTCGAGTTTGTGGCTTCTGCGGACCTAGACGAACGCATAGACGAACGCTTTGGCTTCGTGGTTCCGCCTTCATTGACAAGAAACGCTTGCCACAATACTCAGTCCTTCTTTCTATCTTTCTTATTCTTCTATCATCTTTACTTCCACTTCCCAATTCCTAAGGGCGCTGAGCCGTGCCCCCACGACGGGAGGCAGAAAATTGCGTCGCTTTTCATTTCTTCGTCTTTCATGAACCACTCTCTCTTTGCTTTACCGTGACAGGCTAGAACGACAGGAGGCGCCGACAGGCTGAGCGCACACGATGCTTCACACCTGTCGGCCAGAGACACCACCACGATCCGAGCGAAAGGAAAACTTTTTTTATTGCAATAGCAATTATATGGACAGTCTCGACGGGTTTTTGCCGTCGCCGTTGCCGTTTCCGTCATGTCCTTCCGGTATGAAGTTCCAAATTGATAAGATTCCCCAGCGCATTGTAAGAAAACAGACTTTTGGACTAGTTGGTTAGTTACGTTCATTGAAGCCATAGTGCTGATAAGACAGGGACCACAGAAAGAGGACGGGACGTGCGGACGTGAGTGGTCCACCGCGGGTAAAAGCGCGCGAGCGGGGGCGAACGAACGCGGCCGAAGCAGAGTTCAAACGAGCCGGCCAATTTCCGTCGCTCGGAGGGTGCATGCGATAACATCACCCCGCTCGGGAGGCCTGCTGTCGAAGCAGGCAGCAAACGCACCTCCCGTCTTTACCGAGCCTTAAAAAACGCGAAGACGCGAGGGGGCGGGGGAGTGTCGCTCGAGGAGCAACCCTGAACTTTGAATCTATAAGGGTGCGGTCGCGATCGCTGGCGCGCGTGCTATCTCTAAAGCCCTCACAGCGGGCGGCTCGTATACCCTTCTCCGTGCTTGTGCTCTCAACGCGAAGTGACTATGCGGAGAGCATTTCTCCCTGGAGCGGTAGCCTGCCAGCATCACTTCGTGTAACACTACAATTGTTTGCTATCGCATTCATTGCTTCGCACTTGCGGTGAAACTGTGACTTTTTTTAATCTGAGCATTCCATCTGCAGACTTCACATCCTCAGTTAGGTCTTGTAAATCCGATGAGTAAGAGGAATCTGCTATGCCTCTAATACCCCAAATTCTTGCTTTTGAAAAGGAACTTTTGGCTGACAAAGCAAAGTGTTTCGCGATGTCACGATTCTGCGAAAACTCGCAGTGTTAAAATTACGTGTGCACAGTAGACAGCGCATTACTGTTCTGAATAATACGTTACCTTTCTTGGAATAGCCGGACAGTGTCTCATTCTGAACGTAATTCAAGAAGGCTGCCCGCCAATCACATTGGCATCGGCTACTTATAGCAGATGGCGAGGTCGATTCATATGCGCATAATAAATATCTTCAGCTGTAGTGTAATGGTTTTCAGCTGTTGTGCGTGTATACAACTCTCTGTGGAATAATTTTTCTTGAGAGACGGGGAGAGAGAGAAACTAACATAATAAGGAGCAGGCAGCCTTTGCAGGTGGGCAGTCGTCTTAATCCAGAAAACCGTGGACCATGACAATCCCCCTGGTTCGGTTGATCAACTTGCGGGGATAGCTTGAAAGCTGGGCTTCTGAATGTGCTCTAGCCCACAGCCTTATTTATCCTCTTGTTACAAGGCGCCGCGTTAGCTCCAAGCTACCTATATGATAAGCAAGACGAAGCATGTTAATCGGAGACTAAGCGGGAACCTTGTTTAGCTTTCCTTGCTCGGCCCAACTAAAAAACACTCAACACTTCAGCATACTCATCAACTCCCAGCACCTTGGATATGAAGTGGCAGCGATGGTACTCGTTTTCAAAGGAACAAAATTAATTTTCTGAAACGGGAAGATCGTTTGATCGGTCCATAAAACGTTCACTGGTTCTCGCCCGTCTTTGCGTCGCCGATGACGCAAGGGAGAACAGGGAGAACAAGATAGAAGCAAGACAGAGTGCTCTAACGTTATAGAGCCTCTGCTCTGTGGTAGCCTCCTCTGCAATGTTGAAGCCCTAGGCGCGAAAGCGTCACATTGGCAGCCCGCATTGCAGAGAACTTACAGTGCGTTGTGGTAGGACATGGAGGATATTCTCTACAGCAAAATCATAGAACGAATTTCATTATGTAACGACGTGATTTCTGTGTTGAAGGAAATCTTTGCCTCAGTTGTTGGTTTCCACGTGTGCAGCCGACACTAACCATATGAAAAGGGGGGGGGGGGGGCTCCACCTCCCTAACTTTGCTTAGTGAAGGGAAGGCTTGCTGCCCCCCCCCCCCCCCCCCCCCCGTGTAGATGCGCGTTTGAAATAAATGCACACTTGAGGTTTTAAGGTCCTCCAGAAAAAAAACGCCAGGTCTGCGCGGATAGCGCAGCACAGTCACAGCGAAAGCTGGAAGAGCGGCATTTCTAGAGCCCGTTATAAACTCTCTTGTGGCTACTAATACAAGTACACTAGCAACGTACCCACTACGCCACAAATCATAATTTCTGTGAAGTTGGGAAGCACCTAACACGACATTATTCGTCATTCTGCAGAGAAGCGAGGTACCATCTGTAAGGCATCATGTGCACTTTCTTGATGCGATGGTTGATGACGACGAAGAATTATGGCTGACCCTTTTGTAATTGGTTGGAAGCTTTAAAATACCCACTAGTTACGTAATGCGCATTGTGTGACGCCCGTTAGTTAATGAACTCTCCCGCCACGCTTTATAACATACGTTAACGCGAGAAAGAGAGAGAGAGAGCGAATTAACTTTATTGAGACCTTGAGGAAATGGATCATGGGAGCCTTATAGGCTTCCTTAGCAACCAAGAGAAGTGAACTGCGAGAAACCCACTACACTATAAATCATCATAATTTTTTTGAAGAAGAGAAGCAGCCACTATGCAATTTTTGGTCAATCTGCGGAGAACCGTGGTACCCGCTAAATACCTATAAGACATTTTGTTCACTTTGTTGAGCTGTGGCTGATGACGATGAAGAATTATTGGCAGATCCCTTTGTAATGGGTTGGAAGCATTCAACAACCCTCTCGTTGCGCAATTCGCGTTGTGTGACGCCTGGTCACAGAATTCGCGTTGTGCGACTCCTGGCTGTTATTTTACTCTTCTACCACACTAAATTACATATGTTAATGTGGTTCCTTCCCGACATCAAGCCTGTAAAGGGTCTTTTTGCAAATCAGTTTCAAGCACCGGCATAGCTCTGAGGTAGAATACTGCGCTCCCACGCAGAGCGCCCGGGTTCGAACCTCGTTCCATCCCGGATATTTTTTCATATTTCGTTTTTTTTTTCTTATTTCGAGCGATAGTGGTTACGGACACGGGCGGCGGCGGCGGACAACTATGGCGCCAAAAACGGCCCTTCTGGTGATCTCATAACAGCTTTCACTGTAAAAGAATCCGTGCTCGCAACACTAGTGTCCTTTCTTTTTACATGCCTTGCAAAGTTTCTTGGAGGTCAGAATAAACCAGAGCAACTACATCAAGAGCTTGCCAGCATTGACAGCTGGAGGAAGGTTTCTCCGGCGAGAGACCAAAGTAGGCTCGGTTTGCGGAAGGTAGGCGGCCATCTTTCCATCATTCTTTCTGGTAGACAGGTCGCCAAAATGAAGTCTGCAGTGTGACAAAAACGACCACGATGAAAACAGCCAGCGCTTGCGGGGATGCGCCGATATCAGCAAGTTAATCCGTTGTTCCTTAATGAATAGACAACCGCTAGTTATCGGTCTTTTTTCTGGGCGCTTTTGCGGGCGCATCTTCGCAAGGAAGCCCTATGCCGGCGAGAAAAAGAGTCTCAAACAGAATCACCCCACCAGAAATTAGTAGCGGCAGCTCTATTCCAACTCCCGCAACACCTCAGTCAATCTCTATATCCAAGCTGTGAAGATGCAAGACCTGCCGGCGCGACGCGAAGCACGTGGGTTTGTCGGCGATGATACCGTAAAGAAGACGGCGCATGGAGTCGCACGCTTCGTCACCTTTCGCGCGCACCGTTCGCCAAAAAACTGCACCGCTCGCGCCAGGTCGCGTCGTCGGGAGCCGCGGGAGCACATGTGCGCGAGCGGAGCGAGATTCTTGGAGCCCGGTCGACCGACGCGCCGGGAAAATTGGAGAGGCGCTCCCGAACGCGCGACGGACGCGAGGCGTAACTGGCCGGGAACTCGCTCTCAGCCTCTACAGCACCGCTTCGCCTCGGCGCTGGAGCAGGGCGAAGCGATCGCGCGGAACCTCGTGAGAGAGAATGCGCTCGCCTTGCTTCTTCCATGGGCACCCTTCCTCTCTCTCTCTCTGACTGCCTCTCTCCCCCCTCTTCATTCCTTTTTTTTCCCGTTTGGATCTCGCTTTTAATTTTTTGCCGCAGTGTTGACTTTAACTAGTTATGCTATACGTTTCCCTATTCCACACGTATATAGAATGAGATTAGGTTCCGGACAAGATGAGGTCGCTATAACTTAATTACGAGAAATAAGCACCTTAAGGCAAGATAGAGATAGAAATGAGGGTAAGGCAGGGAGGTTAACCGAAACTGAAAGTTCCGGTTTTTACCCTGCACTTGAGGAAATATGTGAAGGCCTCATTCATCTTTTTCTTTTTGCGTAGAATGGTCTATCAAAGATATTGCAATACGATGTGATGTTGGAGATACTGTGTACAGCGACTACAAAAAAAAAAGAAGATCTCAGCCTGCTGCATTTAATGAAATAAAATGACAATAAGACCTATATTACTGTAATACCAAAAAAAAAACAACTAGTTTCAAGGAAGGATTGAAGACAGACCAGCAAGAGCGTCCCTTTCTGTTCTGTTTTGAATCCTTCCTTGATGAGACGTGGGTTTTCTGTACTTGGTGAAAATTAAGCGCAATGGACGGGACAAAAGAAGGAGCTCGCAGGACGAAGCGCTGTGTGCTCCTTTCGTTCCGTTTATTGCGCTGAATTTTCACCAAGTATGCTGCATCACCAACTGGCCGTCACCTCGAATCTGCTAAAGTGTTTTCTGTATTTCAGTAAGAATGTACCAACTAGACCAGCCACAAGTTTTACTAAAGCCTATATTATCAAGACAAAGAAGGAAGGAAAGAGAAAGGCGTAAGGCGGGGAGGTTAACACAAATACGTCTAAGTTGGGTGCCCTACGCTAGGGGATTGGGAAAGGGGAATACAAAGATGTGTGACAGTGAGGATGGAGGGAGACAGAGAAATAAGCAGTGAAATCGGTGACGCATGCGGCACTGCATTGCTATTCCAAGGCTTTCGCACAAGCCCGTCGCCCTCAAGAAGCTCAAAAGTGCCTTCCCTTGCTTGTGGGCCGACGAGCGATGCTTGCGGTGTTTTAGCAGCAACTGCACGCACAGTGGCCGATCGACCACTAGTCGCAGCGCGTTAGAGAGTCTTTGCCTTTCCGATGAAAATCGAGAACAGTGGCGAAGAAGTGGTCATTGTCTTCTTCAGTTTCGCAGACATCCCGTGCCGCAATGTCGGTCACACCGATTGATGTTGTGTATGACTTCGTGACGGCAACCCCGAACAAAAGCCGATAGGGAAGCGATGCATCACGTCGGCGACGTCTGGATGGAGGTCGTAGTTGCAGTGATGGGTTCAGTTGAAGGAGTCTAGCATTTATAATGTCTGATTACCAAAAGAACGCGAGGAGTAATTATGCCCGGGAAACATGTAAAACACCGAAATAAAAACTCGACCAAGATCAAGATCACTTATGTGGAAAGTGGCGGTCACACAAGAAGGTTTTACTTTCTAAGAATACGGACATGTAAACGTTTTGTAGAGAATATGAGAGCATGCATTGAAACTGAACTGTTATGCATAACGGTTCAGATAGCTGGGATGTACGAGCGACATTTGTGATCTATAATTTGCAGGTGTGACGACGAAGATGTTGTTGCTCGGATTTATAGACGTTTCAAGTCACAGGCGGCTCTCAAGGGTGACAGAAATATTGTATTTGGAAAATGTCCTTTATATAGCAGATAGCTTACTGATATTCACAGAAACATCAGGGAAGTTTAAAGTAGCAAGTTTTCGAGAACACACGTCAATATATAAGGCGAAGATACTTGCCCGTAATACAGCCGTACATTAGCATTTCTGGCAGATTATACACATGAATGAGAGTTTAAACTCAGGAGGGAAACAAAAACTCTTTTAGATTTGCCATGATTTCGCGGAGCTTAAGTTCTTTGACATTGCACATTGCTACATTGAAGTCGATGTTTTTGCAAAACACACCTAATTGTCTACAGAAATGGCATATTGAGTGGTAGCAGAGCATCGCGGAATCTACACGAGACAGGGAATCATTCTTTTTAGATGCGAAGCAGCTTTTGCTCGGGGCTGTGTCCGGCGGTGGCGTCCGCGCTCCACTGCGCATGCTCCTACTCTCTCTCCTTTACTCGCCTACGCTCCCCCCTCTCGCGCGCCTCATTCTCTCCTGTGCAGCGCCGCGATGAGCGCCAGCGCATGCACGTTGCCTCCCCCTCTCTCCTCTCGTACGCCCCCCCCCCCCTCTCGTGCGCCTGTCGACCGCGTTCCCCGCTCACCCTGTGAGAATTAACAGCCAGGCTATAGGGATGACACGACACGCGTAGCGTTCCTCTTCGCGTTACACGACGCTTTGAATGGATGGATGCAGATTACGGCGCTGGACTTCTCTCCAGCTTAAGAACCTGGCGAGCCAGCTCCTAAAAAAATTACACCATCTCCCGCTCAAGCGAACCATCTCCCCGCTGCTTCGCATCCACACATGGTTCCTTTTAGCGGAAGATGTTAATCTTTTTTTCGAGGAAACGGCACTATAGATTAGGTATGCTTGTGTTTATTTTAACACGAAAGTGTTTTATGCCGAGGTCCACCACGGCTCCACTGACGCATTTCCGTCACGGATATGACGGTGTAAAATATAAAGACTAACATATCGCAAAGAAAAACTCTAAGAAAAAGTTCCGTCACCGGGAGTCGAACTTACGACCTCTCGATCGCCAGCGCGCAGCGCAAAACGACTCCGCCACAGACGGCATGTTCTCTGTCACGCTAACGGCGAGGTGTTTATGCACACCATTTGCCGGTGGCGGTATTCAGAGATCAGCGGTACAGCGTGTTTTCGTTATCACTAGCGAGATGGCGCGAAGGGCTCGAAGAGCGCTCTTTAAAAGTCGTCCCCCACGCGGAATAGCGCGCGCTTCGACAGGGCGTGGTCGCTCGTGCGGGTGCTTATCTCGTGATCTCGGTGGTTTGTACGTCTTGCGCTCTGCCTGCAAGTTTCTTTTGAGAGCACGAAGGTCACCTCGCTCACTGCAGCGGCCGCTTTTGGGGAAGGAGCGCGCTGCTCACATAGAAATAAGTTACAACTGTGACATTTCGCGCTCATCCTGCGTATGTTCGTTCCGCGCGTCCTTTCTGCTTGAGCAGCGCATTGCAAGTTTCGAGCGGCTTGCCGTTCTTCGCTTAACATTACAATTTGATGCTGTAGCATTCATTCCTTCGCGCTTGGGAGCGAAAGGGTGCGCAACAAACGCTCAACTACGTCTGTGAAGACACGTTTCACTTTCGTGTTATACCGATTCCTATGATAGAGGGATCAGCCATGTTTTTTAGTTAATTTCCTAAGGACAAGAGATTTATTTTCTCCAGCACAATAATCACATTACCGATAGGAACATTTGCTCTAACGAAAAAATGTGCCTGACGATTGTGTCGTTGACGCCCGTCATGAATACGACATCAGCCTGAACGTTAACTGGGTGATTGCCAGGGATATTAAATAGAGGTGGTTGGTGCACTGATGGTTCCCTGAGGACCGAGAAGAAGACCAATAATAAGAAATGAAACTCTCTTGAATGTGAATCCCTTGATGTATAATGCCGTGGTGTCTCGTTATCTTGTTTGTTACAATGGTTAGTGTTTTCTCGATATACGACACTGCCCTAGTGTGTTTTGCGTATGAAAATGTCTCTCGAGCAAGCTGCTCTTTGCATAAGAATCTGCCTGTTTGGTTATGATCCCAAGAGATATTTTTTCCGTAGCTGAGACTGTAGCCATATAAGTTAGCAGTCGTTCTAGCTGTTCAGATAATCAAAACTTATTTAGCGTCGATGCACTAAAGATCCACATTAGAGCCCCTAACAACGCGGCAGCAAAAGAGCACCAAAAATCTTTACACATCAGGGGCAAATGCAGAGACTGAGTTAGTGTACTTGCCTAACGATATAGAATCATTAATTGTTCCTATGCCTTTTAAGCAGTATTCTTACAGCTGTATATAACGGAGCCTATAGTAATTATCCTATTTATTTTCACAACGTTTACACCTTAAGTGCCTGCATGTACAACGCGTTTTCGGAGTCAGACCTATATTGTTATATCCTAAATAAAGCTGTGGCGACGTAAGCGTGCACTTATTACCTTTGCACAACTCACTGGCTTTTTCAACAACATATGCAAACAAAATTCTGCAAAGTTAAAAAAAGTGAAATAAAAGAACGGAAACAATTGCGCTTGCGCATAAACACGAACGGGGTTTTATTGTACCATATTGTATCTATATGTATTATCTATATGTACGTATCTATATCTATATGTATTGTATCTATATGTATTTATTGTATCTATAGCTAAGGCAGCGAAACGTTATCAGAATTTTAAGGGACATCATGCGTTAATGAATAAAGCTTCTAAATGTGCTTGCCCCGCATTCATTCAACATTCCATAGAGATGAAGCACCCACCAAGACGGGAATGATGAAATGTTTAAATAAACTTTGGTCAGGCGCAGTCACTTCGAATGCGGGAATCCGCCAAAGAACGTAATCATTTATGAATAAGCCGATCGATTCACGCAGAATGTGATATGGCATCGTGTTGAGACAGGAAATTATTCCGGCTTTTTGTCATGCGTTTTATTTGATTCAGATCTGACTCTAAGAGCGCCACGTTGGAGTTGCTCGCAAAAACAGAAAGTTTCATGACAGAGGAGGAGCTAAATAAGATGCAGAGGAGATACAACCCAGTGCATTATACGAATGCCGCGAACATATATCTTGTTCTAGGCGTGCGAGGGGAGGGTATAACAAACGAGAGGGCTGCAGAACGGTGCATATTTAAACTTCCTCATAACTTTCAGAAGCATTGGCCGCTGTATCCCTGTGAAATAATCCACGTGCGTTCGCGTAGCAATTTTCTCACGCCTTGCTGAATGAGCAAAAAGTCACAGTTTCGCCGCAACGGCGAAGCAATGATTGCGAAAGCAATAAATTGTAATGTAACGCGAAGAACGGAAAGCAGCTCGAAAGTGCCAGCGCGTCGCTCGAGCCCAAAGGACGCACGAAAAGAACGCACACAGGACGAGCGCGAACTAATGCGTCACAGCTCGACACTTGAAGCGCACTGCTCAAACATAAAGCAGGACGCACGAAACGAACGAACAGGTACACACAAGAAGAGCGCGAACTAATTGTCACAGTTGTTACTTATTTCTGTTTGAACAGCGCGCTCCTTTCGCAAACGCGGCCGCTGCAGCGAGCGAAGCGAAGCACCCCACCGGCCGCCCCTTCTTTCCATGAGATAAGCGCACGAAAGCGACGACACCCTGTAGAGCGAAGAGCACTGGCGTTCGCAGGGGCGGGGCGGCCATCTTTAAAGCGCGCCACACGCGCGCACGTCACGCCATCTATGTGGCCACTAAGAAAGCATGCTGAATTACATGGTGTATATAAATACCTCGCCGTTAGCAGGCTGAGAAACGGCGCTGTCGTGGCCTAACGTCTAACGCGGCGGGCTGCCAAGCGAGAGGTCGCCCGTTCGATTCCGCGCGTCGGAAAGAATTTCTGAATTATTTTTCTTTGTGACCTTTCTATATATATACATACGTATAGATATAAGGTGAGTGACGGGGACGGACATTTTCCAGCCGAGACTGGCCATATAATTGCTATTGAAATAAAACTTTTACCTCTTTGAGTCCACTCCGGTCATGCTGTCTCGATGTTCCCGGAGGGTACGGGAGTATGTTGTCGCCTTTAAAGAAAGCACGCTGACTGTATTGATAAAGCAAGTTTTGAATGCTAGAGAATGCGGGGTTTCCTCATTATTCCTCATTATATAGTTAGAGCCAGGCTACTGCAGATTACGGAATGTTGGTTCCCGCGCAAACACAATGCTGGAAAAAACGCGGGATCTGTAATTAGAACAGCCCGCATTTTTAAATTAAACGTATTGAAGGAGAGATAATAGTTGTTGTCAAAAAGTGGTAGGCACTCACAATCTGTGCGTACGGGCATATTTACGAACACTCACGCATTTAGCTGTTAGGGTGTGCTGCTAGTAAGGGTAGGCTGCTCGGCGTCCGCGGTAAAATGAGCGCCCGTGCTTCCAGGCACCGGCTTCACAGTGTACCAGCATTTTTTGACGGTGGAACACGGCAAGGAAGGACCGTCGCCTCTGATAAGCGATCGGTTGATGGTCCGCGCGCATTGTTCTTTCGCTCGAAGCATGGTTATCAGCCATGATTCAAGACAAGTTCGGGGGACATTCCATATAGACGTCAGACTCTGCCCAGGCGGCGCTGCGAAAAACACCGCCACCAGCGCCCTCATCGTAGCCCTGGCCCTAACTGGGTAGTGCAAAGAGAGCCGCCCGCAAGCGAATGTACATAGGCCGCAATATAACCCTCCTCTTTCGTTGGTGTCGAGGCGCGGTTTCCTGAAAATCAAGGACCTGGAAAGCTTCTTCCGCCAATCCACGCTTCAGAAACAAAGGAAGCTGATCAAAGCGAACTGCGAGTACAACAAAATAAGTTTTAGTTATTCCCGCGCGCTGCAACTCGCAAGTACAAGCGAGCATCACACGACACCGAGTTCGAGGCAAGCCCTCCGACATCCGTTCTCTAGAGCCTAAATGCGTTAAAATCGGGTATATACGTATGCCACAGCGATAAAGTACCTACATACACGATCAATTTACTTCGCTATGCATCTTACGATCAGCGGTACAAAACTCAGTTCATCAGGGGCGAATGGCCCCGGCGATTTTCGCCTTTTCAGATGCATTCTCCTTTAATTCATCTCTCGCTTCCTGTGCATGGAGTGTTTTATTACGCATCCTCAAATGGTCTCTTGATGGTCGTCTTCCGTTTGTATGTACTGCAAATGGGGATACGTGCGTGTCCACTTTCGCGGGGTACAACCAAAGGCAAAACCGTGGCCTCCGAGATAGCTACGGCAACCGCGGAGGACACGGGCGAAACAAACCTGAAGGGGGTCACGACCAACATTCTGCGATTTACTTGTATGACGCACGTGGTGTTAGCTAGTTAGAACCAGAACTCTGAGCCTTCAAAATGTACATACGTCTGCGATGCTGTGTTGTGACGACCAACTCGTCGCGGTGTGCGTATCACGCGTCTCCAATCTGCCTCTAGCTGCTCACTTCGTGTAACACGACAAGCACCGCGGTCAGAGCCTCTGCTGAGCTTCATAGTCAAGGTTACGACGGTTTTGCATCACGGCTACGCAAAACAACAGCAGAGCCACACATTCATGCCACCGGCTGTGGAGAACGCGGGTACTTCGCTTACCGAACACGCTCGCAACGGCCCGTATCCAGCGCTCTCGCCTTTCTTCTTCGTACGACAACTATGGAAATCGGTAAAACTGAACGTTGTTTTTCAGTCTTTTACGTCCGTGGCAATTCACAACGCAACAGTGCGTCTTTTGCGGAGTTTCTTCGTAGCGTGCGGAGGGCTCTCGTCTGCTGCTGTTTTCGCCGTCGTTCAGGCGAATTGTCCAGCAAGCACTTCACGACGGTTCGGTGGCGCGTCCGACTAGCGGAGAGCAATTCACAGCTCTCGTTCTGAGTGCTAAATGCGCAAACACACGCGACATTAAGCTCAATCGTTGTTTCGCACTCGCTAGTTGCACCTGGTCCCATAGCAAACTATGCGAGAGAGTCGGTCTATGCACTACTCAATACTTCTCCGACAGGTGGCGCCACACATCTTGGAAACTCCAGAGTCTGACGTCTATATATGACAGGTTCGGGGACCATATCAGAGAGCATAAACGCAAGTGTACGCACTTCATTTATATTTTTTTTTTGTATGTAACATCGAGCATTCACAATCGGGTAGCACGTAAAGTGAGTTGTCACGCACCAAGGGGAGCACTTACTCTGAGAGCTCCTCGACATTACGACGAAAGGCTTGTGCAAGAACGGAAATGCAGCGTGCTTCCCGCATCCGATACCGTCCCGGTAATCGATCAAGCTATATACACAAGGCCTCTGACATCTCCCCCCTTGAGTGCCTATATTTAAATATTTCTGCGCACCTTTCTTGCTTTTGAGTATTGCGCAAAGAGGAACGTACCCTTTATGCATACTAACGTAACTCTTTCGCAGGAAGGTTTCGTGACAGCTGTGGGCTCTTGATATACCCGGACAGTGAAGAGTGAGCGCGCACTCTAAAAAAAAAAACAATCGCTGCTTTTCTGCTATCGCCGACAGGCAGCTGCGGCATCACGTATATTTCCTTTTCTAGCTGCTAGCTAGAGTGAGTGGTATATTGTTCCAAAAATACACTATCCAAAGAAAACTCACAGGGTCCCTTATGCATTCGAATAAGAGAATTCGAAGGCGAAAGCCATCTTCTTTTTCTTTGTAGTCTATATACAAATCCAGCTCCTTCCCCATCCTTCCGACAGCTTTCTGCACCTAACGTTGTTTCGCGCTGCCTCCAAGATCGTAGGCATTGCGAGCTTTCTGCAGCTCACCCGGTTTTCCATAACCTCCAGGATTGACCTACATTTGACCAAGCAACCACATGAGCTGATCAAATCATCAAGGGACGTCATAATGACGTCCCAAGCTTTGGCGATCCGTGATGTCACGGTGACGTCGTAGTGACGTCGTTGAAGGATGATGATTATTTGCATCACTCGTGTTCACGCCGCCGCCGCCGACGGTCAGTTTTCGCGCTTGACGAGTCATCTAAGGCTTCCACCCTTATACTTGAAGCCATCCGCAAGAACACGATGCTTTGGTTGATGCATCGCGATAGCAAAAGTCACAAAAACAAACCATGTTAAGCCCCTAGCGCGAAGGATTGATCTATTTCTTTAGTTATGGTTAGGACCGCGCGAGAAAGCTGAGATGAACGGAGAACTTTGCTGGAGTGTGATGCACCAGCTTGTGTTGACTACGCGCATTATGTTGAGCAAGTACAAGGCAGAGAAGGTAGAGTCGCAAAAGTGTCCTTTTTCGCTTTTTTTTTTACTGTTTATACAATTGATATAACATGCAATAAAACATGTTGTGTGGATCGTAATATTATTTCACTTATGTAGAAAACGCACTACAACACCAAATCTGGAAGTTTCAGCACAGTGAAGCATCCATTTTTCAGTTCGACCTCAGCAGCAGTTTACCGAAGTGGCCCACTGCAGCTTATACTAAGCACAAACTCGGAGTGCAGCACTTAGAGGAGCTATATATAGCCGCAGTTCAGGAAATATCTGCGCCTTTTGTTCTTTCTGTAGAGCTTCCTTATTCTTGCAGAAGTGCGGTAATACTGAGTGCAGACATTACTGAGAAAAATGGTCAAAGATCAAACGAAAGCATCAAACGAAAGCCAGAAGAGCCCGCTGTGAAAATCGATGATTCGTGGAAGCTTATCGTCATCATTAAAGGGGCCCTGCAACACTTTTCGAGCATGCTCAATAAGCGCTGCCGATCGGTAGTCGAGGCTCCCGAGAACACGCGAGCCAAATATTATAGTGATGCGCACGGCCTGGAATTTACAATAAATTCTCGAAGTCAGCTGAAAATCGCTCCCTCTTCTCTCTACAAATGATGTATTAGTCCGCAAAATATGACGCGATTGTCGGCAGTTCCACCATTGGCTGATGTTATAATCACGATAACACCCTCATTATTACTTCGTTGTTAATTTGAGTTCAATAAGTAGATAATATGTATGTTTATATTCTGTTATCGCGTTAAAAAACACCGAACAAACATTAATATTAGCACTTCCGGTCTCACCGACAGCTCGTCTGCTCGTAGTTGCGTGGTTCCGTTTTCTTCGCCAGGCGCAGTGCCGAAAACGTGAATATTTCTGTGCTTTTGACCATCGCCGGTTGCCGTTGAGAGTGGCAGCCGTTCGAGTGTTGCCTCGTCAGCTGGGAACTGCATCGTCGGCACGTTCTCACGACCGACCGAGGCAGCCGTGCAGCCATGTCTCCGATAACAATGCTGGCGTCCGGTAATGGCGGCGCTATCGGGGTCGTCTGCCAGTGCCGTCTTACGAGGCGGTGTATCGGAGTATGGGCCGAAACCGATCTCAGCTGTCATTCGTTCCAAACGAGCGCGCAGGTTTGCTTCCATGGTTGACAAAGCGATGAAAACACTACGGCGTTCGAGGTGCACACCCAACATTACCAAACCGACGCGTAGTTTTCAAGCGCGCGCGATACACATCGGCTCCGCTCGACGAGAACGACGCAAGCCGACCGGAAGTGGCGGCACAGACCAGTGGTTGCGCCCAGGACGTCAGAGAGAAAAAAATGAAGAAAAAATTTCAGCCGGCGTTCTTGGGCGGAGCCTCGCTCGTCTGCGCTCCCTCCCTCGAGTCGCTGCCTGTCGCTGCTAGCTCTCCGCGCGCTCGCGGCGTTGAGTGAGGGAGAAAGTACGGAACGTGATCTCTATAATTTGGTAACACCACTTAGACTTGACGGATTCGAAAAATTTTGCGGCATATGACTCGTGAAGAGTCATACGTCAATAATGAGACTATTCCAATATAACTAAGAAAGGTGTTGCAGGGCCCCTTTAAGGGGTGAAGCGCTGAACGGCATCCTTGTTTGCTGGGCTGCGTGATGGTGTAGGATGGTAATGGGTAGTTGTCCCAGTCCGGCCGATCCATGCGCATCTGCTATTGCGAAATCGATAACGCTTTGTGATTTCCAGCAAGGACTCGGCCAGTTCGTGCGAAATTATCGTGGAATAAGGGACCCTCAGACCGTCGAGGCGTCTCGCGCTTGTCTTGACCCAACCAACCGCCATACACACACACACACACACATATATATATATATATATATATATGTGTGTGTGTGTGTGTGTGTGTGTGTGTGTGTATGTGTGTGTGTGTGTGTGTGTGTGTGTGTGTGTGTGCGTGCGTGCGTGCGTGTGCGCGTTTGTGCGTGAAGAAAGAGATAGAGCAAGACGTGCTCTGTCTTGGTTACCATTGCGACGCGAGTGACACGTGCGTTAACGTAGGGAATATGCCCTCCCAGTGCGAGCAGCTGAGAAATAGCGGCCAATGTACACGACGGCGTGTTTGAGTCCTCCTGCCCTTTCTCGCCGGTGCCGTAGTTGGAAAACTTCGAAGCACACAGTGCGTCCAACGCGTACAAGGGGCTAATGGTGTGGTCAGCTCGTTATAAATCACAGTCAATGGCTTGATAGTGTCCATCTCTCTTTCTTCTGTTATTCAGTCACATTCGTGTCGGCAAGCCGTTAATATATCTGTAAATACCCGGCTTAGGCCTTGTACACGACGCGTGAAAGTATATCCAACTTTTCTTCTGTGTAAAACGTTGAAGTGAAATACAGTCGCGCCAGAATGACGTGGTAGATCTTGTTACACCGGATGTTTAACGCAAATTGAACGCCAGCTTTTTTAAATGGCGAAAGTTAGGTAATTGAGTGATATCTCTGGGATTGTTATTCCCCCACAATTTCACAAGGTCCAGTTAGTGCTCAAGACTGGGGTCAACGGCGTATATGATTGATTCTTTAACGTTGTCTGTGAACCAGTTGGTGGGACAGGTCCAGTTTCATTCCGCAGAAAGTACAAAGTATGTGACATTGTGATATAGAAATAAGATGATTTTTCCAACTGATTTGCCTTTGGATTTCCTTTGATTGCGTAGTGGCTTGGAACCCACTAGTATACCACGTGATGGTCTGACCCTGCAATTTGCGAATGTTCTTTTAAGATAGCGTATATCACACGTGTATCTATTTATTCGTGCATTCGTATCTTCAATACCCGTAAACCCACCAGGGAATCAGTGATGACGACCTACTTTCTTGGCGTCTTTGACAGTCTAATAAAGCTGAGTGCTACTAAAGGTGCTACAAGTTTCGGTCTTATTGAAGATGAATCAGCCGACACGACTATTTTTCATGCAGCTCAGGAATGATAAATGCCGATGCTGACTGAGCTATCAGTGTACCACATGAATCTTGCCTCTATACCTCTCAAACAGGTGATGTGAAGCCAACTAGAGCCCTGCAGCGGCTGGTACTTTATATTTACTGCGAAGGCTTTCCATTGATGCTGCATTATAACGTAGTTCCTAGAGCTACGGCGGCTAATTAAAATTCATTTACCATTGTGTCGACGTAAGAAGCAGCGGAATGTGCTGTTGGTACACACAATGTACTGGCGTTCCGGAGCGGCCCTCAAATATTGAAATTAGTGGGTGTGAAGGGTGCTGCGTGACTAGACAGAAAGAAGGTTCTGACAGGTCTCCGCACTGCGAATCACAAACAAATTGCGCTCTCGTGCGTCTGCTAGTGTAAAGGAACTCTATTCTGCCTGTGGAGCTCCCAGATATACAAGTAAAAAGCGTGCTTGCATTAGGTGATATAGGTGGAGAGTTGTATGGGATACCTTGTTCATATCTGGCGCAGAGCACGCATTCTTCTGTCGGATGAGATGGCAATCGACGTGGAGCAGTGATCCCGCTGTTCCAACCCACTTTGCTCCCGCGATGCACCGGAAACTATTTATGGGGCTGTGGGTTCCGTCAGGGCTAGCGGTGTAGTGTAACACTAAAAAAGTCACAGTTTCGCCGCCAGGGCGAAGCAATGAATGCGATAGCAAGAAACTAATGCTATACGAAGTGAGGCTCGCCATTGGATACTCTCAGTTTGAACAGCGCTCCTGTTTGCAAAGGCAGCCGAGTCAGCGAAGGAAACTAGCGTGCTTCAAGTGTCGAGCTGTGACACTTAATAGTTCGCGCTCGTCTTCTGTTTGTTCGTTTAGCGGCGTCCCTTGAGCTCGAGTGACTTTCGTACGCTCCGTAACATGAGCGTGGACATCACGATGAAAGCTTGAAACATCCTTCTTCCCTTCACTACGAGAAAATCGCGCGAGCAGACAGCGGACGGGCAAGGTTCTCCCTGCGCAAATATAAGAAGAAGCGAGCGAGTTCGCCGACGACTTTTAAATGCGCCCGTCGCGCTCCTAGCGCCATCTCGCTGGTACTGAAAAAACGCTTATAAGCGCCTGCCAACTCTGAGTTCGTCCGGCGGTAAAGCGTGTGTATATAACGCTCGCCGTTAGCTACGTGGAGGATCTGCGTTTCGTGGCGTAGTGGTTAGCGCCACTCGCTGTGCGGAGCAAGAGGTTCCTGGTTCGATTCCGCGCGTCCGAAGTATTTTTCTGAATTATTTTTCTGTGGGGCTTATATATATATATATATATATATATATATATATATATATATACATATATGATCATGATCGTGTCTATATATATATATATATATATATATATCTATGTATATATATATACATATATATATATATATATATATATATATATATAACCATGATTGTGGCACGTAAGTCATGCTGTACATGACATGCGTGTGATGATTTTCATATTAGGTAGTGTTATTTATGTGCGTCACACAGTCACGTCAAAAGATACCGATTCCGGGGTAGATAAAGCTAACGAAACGGTCACCAGCGTATAATGAGCGTGGCACCAAATCATGCTGTACATGACATGCTTGTCATGATTTTCATGTTAAGTCGTGTTATTTATGTTAGTCACACAGTCACGCCGCGCAATACCAATTTCGGGGTATATCAAGCTAGCGAAACTGCCGCCAGCACACCATGAGCGAGGCACGTAAGTCATGCTGTACATGACATGCTTCTCATGATTATCATGTTAAGTCGTCTTAATTATGTTCGTCACACAGTCACGTCGCGCAATACCAATTCCGGGGTAGATCGAGCTAGCGGAACGGCCGCCAGCGCCCCATGAGCGTTGCACGTAAGTCATGCTGTACATGACATGCGTGTCATGATTTTCATGTTAACTCATGTTATTTATGTTCGTTACACAGTAACGTCGCGCAGTACCAATGTTGGTGTATATCAAGCTAGCGAAACGGCCGCGAGCGCACCATGAGCGTGGCATGTATATCATGCTGTACATGACATGCGTGTCATGGTTTGCACGTTATGACCTGTCAGTTATGTTCGTCATATACTCTTGTCACGCCGTATCAGTTTTGGTATATATCAAGTTAACGAAACGGCCGTAAGAGCACCAAGACTATAGCATGTATATCATGTCGTTTATGACATGCATGTCACGATTTTCATGTTATGACTCGTCATTCATGTTCGTCATACAGTCATGTTATGCCATACCAATTTTGGTGTACATTCGATTTACGAAACGGGCAGGAGAGCACAAAGTCGTAAGCGGCTAGATAGATAGATAGATAGATAGATAGATAGATAGATAGATAGATAGATAGATAGATAGATAGATAGATAGATAGATAGATAGATAGATAGATAGATAGATAGATAGATAGATAGATAGATAGATAGATAGATAGATAGATACGCTCAAAGTCGCAGAAGTTCGCTAAGAAATGCTTGGCATTTAAAAAAGTGACGCTTACATACGGTGTCTATACCCGTACCGTCCACGAATAGTTTCGAGCTCTTCACTTTGTGCCTTACTCTCTTGTCTTGTTTGATTATCTCCATATTTTCTTTCTTTCTTCTTAGAGCTCTTAGGCACACGTTCCTGCGCCGAGCGTCGTCGTACCGCATTCTTCGTTCTTTCTCGCCGTAACCGAGTGAACGAGGAGAGCAAAAGATGAAAGGACGAGGAGGAAAGCAGGCTGCCGCGCAGAGCTACAGGATGGGGGTATAGTTATAGTAATCAGATTGTGTGCGCGACGCGAATAGTGTCGTAATTCCTGGAAGCTACGCGATTACTCTGGAGCCTTCGGCGAGTCATCTACAAAAGCCGACGCGCTCGACCAGCAGACCGGATTTTTGCCAGTTCTTACAGAGCAATGAGTGACGTGACCGGTGGTAGCGGTTCGTCCGCCGTAGCTTCTAAACGAGCGGCTCGAGCTGAGGTTCAGCGATGCCGACTGCGTTATCTAGAGCTGCAGCGCGTCGAACTTTTATTCTTTATTACGGACAAATCACCTTGGGGTCTCGGCTTGTCGGCGTGTCATGTCGTCATCACGGTCCATATAAATGGGTATACGTAACGAAAATTGGGTAAATCCCACTCCTCGCCACAGGTCCGCTAAAAGTGAAGAAGGCGATTGTTAGCCCAACAAATAGCCGATGACGTATCAGGACTTAATTGTATTCATTACCAGAAATTTGTTAAATTCCGTGTCAGAATTGGTTTCGAATGCCTAGTTTTCTCCTGTAAAGTATACTTCGTAGCACGTTGCGGTGTACAACACGAAGACAACTTACGACAAAATCGCTGCTAATGGCCAGTGAGAGACAGAAGAAGAAGAAGAAGGGTATGTTCAGTTAGAATCTCGGTGCATGTCCGCGGACCCCCTTTAATTTCGCTGAAAAAATATATTAAATGCGAAGCATTTCTTAGCGAACCTCAGTCACTTTGGGCGTTTCTATCTATATATCTATCTATCTAGCCGCCTACGTCTGGGCGCTCTACCTGTCGTCTCCATTGGTTGTAATATACCAAATTTGCATAGCATAGGATGAGTGTATGACGAACACGGTTCACTGGTGATGACATGAATAACGGAAAATACCTGTCGCGTACGTCATGAAACCCTTTCCATCAGTCATGTGTGGCACATACCCGCATACCAGAGTTCATGTTATGCGGGTATGTGCCACAGGTGATAACAGAGTCTCAATCAACGCAGTAACCGCGAACATACACATTGACACGAACAAAAAATGATAATAATAGTAATTGTTGAAGTTTTACGTCCCGAAACCACGATATTATTACGAGAGACGCCACAGTGAAGGGCTCCAGAAATTTTAACCATCTGGTATTCCTTAACCTGCTGATATCGCAGAGTACACGGGCCTGTAGCATTTCGCCGCCATCGAAATGCGACCGCCGCGCCGGGATCGAACTCGCGACCTTCGGTTTAGCAGCCGCTACACCACTACACCACTACACCACCGCGGCCGACGCAAGGAAAGTTAGGGACCTGAAGACAGATCGCCCCTGGAGGACGCTGGGCTACCATCCACTCGTCCACGTGGTCCACAACGTCGGCCACGTAGATTACGCAAAAACCGGTGTCAATGCTTCCTACAATAACCCTGCCGAGATGATCATGTCTCTCATGATTACCGGTGACTGCAGCATTGATTTAACAAAACCCAACAACGCATGCATGGTTCTTAGACGGTATGAAAGACGGCTTTGATGTGAACAGGGCATCACAAGACCTCGTTGCAACGTCCAGGACAGAAGGCATCATAGGTCATTCCTTCGTAAAAGCCATCCGCGGTTTCCACCAGCTCTACTATACCTCGCACTTCACCACCTAGACCGTCGTAGCCACGATCACGAACGGATCCGAAAAAAGTGCTTCCAGCTGCTGTGCTCACTGATCGCGGTGATGATGACCTTATCAAGACTGCCAAGAACCCCTCCAAATCATGCACACGGGTTCGTGAACCGGTGTGCCGTTCTCCGTCGATAAGGATAGTAAGCATAACAAATGTAACGCACTACTAGCAACTGCAACTGTCACTGTAACGTAACGTGCAGTGCGCCTGCGCGTGCCACTCGGCTGTGTATATATCTAGGTTAATTTTTCCAAATAAAGCTTAGTTGTGATTAGCGCCTGTACTGTGCATCTGGTTCCTTCATGTCTATTGGAATTCGCGCTATCCAGTATTGAAGAATATAAGCACTACATATCAGCTTAAGGCATTTGGTGTTGGTAACACCTATGTTGCTGTTGGCATCGTTAAGCAACCGTAAACAACTGGTTATATAATACATTTGTGACTCTTCAAGGTATGTGTGTGCGTATAAAAATTGCACATTTCTTCAGCGTCATTCCGTAACGTTTCGCTCCTCTTCCTGCGCATGCTTCGCATGCTTCGCATAACATCGATTCCCACGGTGCGTGGGATCTGCCGGTTTTTTTTTTTTTTTTTTTTTTTTGTGCCGTTCGAGTTCCCAGCGCCACGGATCCATTCTTAGTTTTGCGAAAAAAAATTTTGCCTTAATAAAAAAAATTCAGAAGACTCCGCTCAGTAGAACTGTTTCGGAAACGTTAAACTGCTTTAGAAAGGTTGAAATCGCTACAGCGCATAAGCTTTCACGTCCGCCAGTCGTGTTGTCCACTGCCTGGCAGTTCTCTGCTGAGCAGCCTACGGGAATATTCATGGGCTTCATGTACTTCCCTTAGATTTATGGCTCAGTTGCACAGCTCAAAGTGAGCGCTCAGCTATTTGAACAAGCACAAACAAGAAAAAGATTAGCTATAAGGGGAACTTTCGGAGTATAAAAGATTTGCATAACGCCTTGTCCATGGGCTTTATGCTAGAACAAACTCTCCGTCTTGGAAACTGCTTCAGCGTCTTCAAACAGATCGTCGTAAAATAAACAGATGCATCTGTGCCTGTCAAAAATTTTGTTCCTAAGCTAAACGATACTGAGGAGCTAAACTTAGTCATTTCCTTAAGAGAAATTTCTCCCCTGAAGATGTCGGTGAAGGGAAACGTCATTGTCGGACGTACTACGCCAGGCGCAAGAAGGCGGAGATCGTGGGTGCCGTCTCCAGGACACTTTCTGCGTGGGAGTGTGGTAGTTCTTGGTAATTTTCTGCTCCCCTCTTCAAACTGCCGGATGGGGTGTCCCTTTTGGGAGACAATTGCTAGGAGTTTCTTTTTATTTAATTGCTATTTCGTTTGTTCACGTAAACAATAAGGATACTCATACTTTCGTCTTAGGTCAGAAGGCGCAAGAAGGCGGAGATCGTGGGTTCCGTCTCCAGGACACTTTCTGCGCGGGAGTGTGGTGGTTCTTGGTAATTTTCTGCTCCTCTCTTCAAACTGCTGGATGGGGTGTCCCTTTTGGGAGAAAATTGCTAGGAGTTTCTTTTTATTTAATTTCTATTTCGTTTGTTCACGTAAAAAATAAGAATACTCATACTTTCGTCTTCGTGATATTGCATTTTGGTACGCAATAAACGCCTCACAGCTTTTGCGACAGCGGCGGTAACTTATAAGGTTGCAAACTAACTCACCAGAAACATAACTGCGTAATCTGATAACTAAAAATAACGAGAACGTTACAGTCACGAATCAGACATATCCATGCGTGTGCACCGTCTAAGCCTCCCTGATCGTGCTCGGAGAGCGAGGACTTATGTTGCCAGAGAGAAACACCGCTCGAGGGAGCGAGATCCCCTCACTTGTTGTACGCAACTGCTCGAGCTCAATAGGGAAGGATGGTGACACAACACCTAAGTGCAGAGAACTTGGATAGGCAGGCTGAGGCATTGTTATGGGGATAAATCCGCTTGGTTTCCACCATACTCAAGGCGACAAGCACGTGACCCCAAAAACGAACAATATTTATTTTTGTTTCAACATATATTTCATGTCGTCGCAGTCGTTTGTCGTTTAATGATCGCACCACGGAGGAAATCCGAATAGCCGATGCACCCTTCCCAGAGAGTAGGGATTAATTAGAGCCCACCGAGGAGACAGGTTGTCGCGACGGTAACGCTAAGCTACTCTGCTTAGCATCGGGCTTAATATTATGCTAGGCTGTGTCTACTGCAGCATAGAAATGAGTGCATTCTTATTTATATTAACATTCGCGGGTCATAAAAAGATATCTAAAGGGCATTTAGCACCTATGTATACAATGTACCATAACGTCAGCTGCAATCTTTTTTTCACGTCATAGTTGCTTAAGGAACGAATCTGCTTCGGAAAAAGCGTGATTAGTGCGCACATATAAGAAAATTACGAAACCTCTGCAGAGTGGAACAACCAGAACGCACTTTTGTCGACCCAACGCAGTACGCTTTGGTGAGTTGCCTTACGTAGAGCCGTAATCAAGCAGCATATCGAGCTTGCAACTTCAGGATGTTGCCAGTGTCGCCCATTGCTGCGCACAGTCAGTATACTAAAAACGGGACAACAAGTTAAGCAGTGAAGCGATGTGTTCGATTAGAAGTCGATAAATTTAATGGTGGGGATCAGCGTCCTGACTTGCGCTGTAGGCTATGAACGGCGTTGCTGGTGAATGTCAAATAGTCGTGGTTCTCAAACGTAGTACACAACGTGCGCGATATACGCGAGTTTTGCGTTACGCTTACATCGTAACGTAGCAACCGCAGCCGGGATGAAACGCACGACCTTGTTCTGAGCGCCGCACGGGAGCATAGCTACTTCACGTTCTCGATGTCTTCAAATGTGTTCCGAAGGAAAAAAACGAAAGAAGTGCAACTGAAAGCAACCAAACATTGGTGCATAGGGAAAGTAATATGGTTTTTATACTTAAAATCTACGTCAGTTTTTGAATATTTCTCTATTATATACATTGTATGCAGATCATAGAAACTACAGAGAGAGCTGGAGAAATTATGCAAGCATCCCAGATTCGTTTTCTATTTTTGAAAATGAATGTAAAACAAAAATCGAATGCAGAAAAGATCAGTCCTCTTTACTGTAAACCCGCAGTGTGTATTTCCTGCTGTGGTTGTATTGTCGCATGTCACATGAGTCACGTGTCACGTCAAACATATCAATGACAAACATATCAAACATGCCAATGAATCGCATTTCACTTGAAATCCGTGCCTTGCATATTTTGAACACCACCCCCAGTTCTTACCACAACCTTCCTGGAACGAAAGCGCTATACAACCAACGTGTGAAGACATTAACAATATAAGCTCCATAGTGCAGGCAGCAGTGACCTTTCTCTCTTTCTCTCTACCTTATCTTCCGCTTACACAGTGCTGTGTAGCCAACTGGTTTCAGCCCTGGTTAACCTCCCTGCCTTTCTTTATCCCTGGCCTCCTTGTCTTCCCCATTCACAAGAAAATTCAATTTGCGAACGTGCATGCGTCTGACATGTTTCTCTGCAGTCAGTATACCCTCACTACCGCGATAGATGAAATCCGATCCCATTATGCTCTGTATATTCTTGTCTGAAACGAGTACTCATAAAGCCGCCACCATGCACTGCTCGTTGAAAAAGAGTTGAGCTGCTGAAAACAGTATTTTCGTCCGAAGTTTCGTATTCTTATTAGTTGGAAAACTAAGCAAGGAAAAAAGAACTGAAAGACTACCTCATCAAGTTTGCGTTTTTTTTTTCTCATTCATTCGTGTGTTTGATCAAAAGGATATATATTCCAATATATAACTCATAGCTGAAATATTATGCTGCGCCTTCTACCGGAATGCTATTGAAATCTGGTTTCACTCGGTGTTCCAATCATTTCAAAGAAAGGAGGACCACAGTTACCCAAGGCTACACTGAGCCAATTTGGTGTCGTCTCCGGCTTCCTTTTCTCGTCGACTTCCTCGTGTTCTTCGAGTCTTCTACTTAAGGAAAATTCCGTTCGGAGTGTTGCCCTGGTGGCTTCTGGTCCGCAGCTCAGCGAGCCACTTTTCGAAAACTTCAGGGTGAGGATCCAGAGCCGGAGATGGTAGAAATATAAACCTCTAATCATGGTATATACCCAGTACCAGCAGCCGTCTGCCTTCCTTCGCGGTGTCTTTCATTAGGTGGCGGAAGAAGTCACGCGGAAGCCGTATAGGTCCTCGGTTTTAATATAGAATCGGAAGGCCAGACTCTGAAGGAATGCGATTGAAAGACAGGATGGTCGCAGTCTATCATGAAAGCGAGAACAGTAAAGCAACTGTACAACTTCTTAGAATTTAAAGTTTAGACTAAGAGTCCTCCGCCGAGAGTCTTAGTCGCACGCTGAACGTGACCGCGGTCGGAACTTGCGAGACATTTCTTGCTCTCTTTCCTCCTTCGCCAGCCCGTTTTGTCCTACATTCATTTTCCCATTGAGCTGCCGCTGTCTTCCTGGTGTATATAAACGAGGCACGAAATAAATTACAACGAAGAAAAGACCTGGAAACTGTTATCCATCCGGAAAAGTTTCGCGATTCGTCTGAGTTCTGGGAAAAAAGAGCATAATTGGTTTCTGAGAGAAACTTTCTTGGTCGAGGTTTAATTATGAAAGCGACCCCTGACTCAAACGTGGACTTTAAAAAAGCCTACAGCAGTTTCTTGCAGTTCACGAGAACTGGGATAATTTTTTTCTGGCACCCTTAACCTTTTCTCGCGGAAGCTAAACAGAAATTTGATTGTAGCAAAGAAATTGAAAGCTCACCGTAAATTTAAAAAGGTACGTACGACCTCGACAGCTATAAAAAGTGGGCTAAAGGTGAAAGGACGAAGACTCAAAAGAAACACGAATTGAAAGCCACCCTCCGTGCTCTTAATTTGGTTTCTAGACTCTGCGCACATTAAACTAACAAAGAAGCTCACTAAGCTCATTTAAGTAGTTGAGTATAAGGATTCGCTCTGCTGACTCGGAAGCACGTAGGAATAGACGATCTCAAAACACCACGGCGAAACGCCTTTCTTGGGCCTTACAAAGATCTTCATTTTTTGTGGCCACCCTCTGTTCTTCTCTTGCTACCCAGACATTATACTTCCCGTTCGTTGGGACTTGTTTTTTACTCTATGTGACGGTCAAACAGCATGCGACGCGTATTCGAGAGCAGAACAGACCGGCAGTGAAAGGTCTGCCAACACAAATTCACCGATTCGAAACGGCCAGCACGATCACCGTAAATAAAGTTGAACGCTTTTGCGAGAAAGCTTTTCATGCCAAAATTCGAAAGTGAAAATACCAATATGCAGTGCGTCGTTATGTGAGCATAGTGGGATACCTCTGCCAGAGGCGCAGCGAGAAATCCTCTGTCTCTTCGGAGAAGGGGGGAGGGCGCTGTCTAACAAATCTATATATATGTTCGTGCATGTGCTTTCAAGTGTGCTGTATTAGTACGCCTGCAAAATTGAAAATATTCGGGGGCAGGGAGAGTGGTTTCGAACCCTAGACGCCTATTCTCATGACCTCTGCTATTCTAGCTCACGTCGCCTTTCATAACACGTATATAAATCACTGCAATACCGAGTTCAGGCTGCATTCATTGCATTAATAGAATGATCATACCGTTTAGCTGGGTTCCTATTTTTATTGGGCCATATTTGATTCAATGCATGACAGGCTGATGTCACTGCATGTGTTATTTAAGGATCTGCCGCATTTTCCCCAAAATCTACTGACATGGAACTGAGGTGCATTCTTACAACTGTTGTCAGATTACGGAAGCGTTTTTCTACCTTCCTATACATCTAATAAAGCTTACGAAAAACTATTTCATTTTTTAAATTACAAACAGGGACACGACAGTCCTTTATATACACTAAAAATCACATAGAACCATTTATGTTATGAGACCTAGGGCATAGCTTCTACGGGAAAATTAAGAAGGTATTACTTATAGGGCCAAGCTAGATATTCTGATGGGTCCCGGCAAAAATGCATCGTTGGAACATTCTTTTTAAATGTATTTTCCACTTTCCGGTATATGTGACCGCGCCTCTAAATCTAATGCTATTTCACTCACACGATACTGAGTTACTCGGCATGTGACAAGGCTGATATGCCACTCTTTATAACGGCCAAAACCTTGTTTTTAAGTTAGGCTCCTGTTTGGATTCGAAAAGCGTTCTACATATTGAGATTCGCTCCTCGCGTTCACCTCGTTGCATCGTCCCTTGAAGGCGCAGTGTGTCCAGAGAGAAGCATAAGATAAAGAGCATACCGCTACAATGTTTCAGTGCATCCAGCACTAACGTCCATCGTAAACTTGGGAAGGTGAGGGAGAATGAGGACGTGCAAGAACTCGGCAGGAGGCGAGATGGGGATACATGATTGGAATCGATAAACATATACTTTAAATAACCTCACTAACAGTCCCAGAGGCGCGACTATTCCTAGAATTTAAGTCCCTACCTATGTCGTGTTATTTTATTTAAGTTCTCATTCTTTGCCCGAACAACAGAATAATAGAATTTCCTTCCCAATGAGATAGTGTCCGCAACGAATTTTTCTTCTGCCACAGACCATTTTACATGAATCTGTGTTAAAAAGCCGGCAGATCCCACGCATTGTGGGAATCGATGTAATGCGAAGCAGCCAGCAAAGAGCTGCATACATCGTCTTGTATGTCATTGAGGAAAATGCGTGTCATGGTTTTCATGTTAACTCCTATGATTTATGTTCGTCACACAGTGACGTCGCGCAAGACCAATTCCGGGGTAGATCAAGCTAGCGAAACGGCCACCAGCGCGCCATGAGCGTGGCACGTAAGTCATGCTGTACATGACATGCGTGTCATGATTTTCTTGATAACTCGTGTTATTTATGTTCGTCACATGGTCACGTCTCAAGATACCAATTTTGGTGTATATCAATCTAGCGAAACGGCCGCCAGCGCCCCATGAGCGTGGCACGTAAGTCATGCTGTACATGACATGTGTGTCATGATTTTCATGATAACTCGTGTTATTTATGTTCGTCACACGGTCACGTCGTGAGAGACCAATATTGGTGTATATCAAGCTAGCGAAAGGGCCGCCAGCGCCCCGTGAGCGTGGCACGTAAGTCATGCTGTACATGACATGCGTGTCATGATTTTCATGATAACGCGTGTTATTTATGTTCGTCACACGGTCACGTCGCAAGATACCAATTTTGGTGTGTATCAATCTAGCGAAACGGCCGCCAGCGCCCCATGAGCGTGGCACGTAGGTCATGCTGTGCATGACATGCGTGTCATGATTTTCATGATAACTCGTGTTATTTATGTTCGTCACACGATCACGTCGTAAGAGACCAATATTGGTGTATATCAAGCTAGCGAAACGGCCGCCAGCGCACCATGAGCGTGGCACGTAAGTCATGCTGTACATGACATGCGTGTCATGATTTTCATGATAACTCGTGTTATTTATGTTCGTCACACGGTCACGTCGGAAGAGACCAATATTGGTGTATATCAAGCTAGCGAAACGGCCGCCAGCGCCCCATGAGCGTGGCACGTAAGTCATGCTGTACATGACATGCGTGTCATGATTTTCATGATAACTCGTGGTATTTATGTTCGCCACACGGTCACGTCACAAGATACCAATTTCGGTGCATATCAATCTAGCGAAACGGCCGCCAGCGCCCCATGAGCGTGGCACGTAAGTCATGCTGTACATGACATGCGTGTCATGATTTTCATGATAACTCGCGTTATTTATGTTCTTCACACGGTCACGTCACAAGATACCAATTTCGGTGCATATCAATCTAGCGAAACGGCCGCCAGCGCCCCATGAGCGTGGCACGTAAGTCATGCTGTACATGACATGCGTGTCATGATTTTCATGATAACTCGTGTTATTTATGTTCGTCACACGGTCACGTCGCAAGATACCAATTTCGGTGCATATCAATCTAGCGAAACGGCCGCCAGCGCCCCATGAGCGTGGCACGTAAGTGATGCTGTACATGACATGCGTGTCATGATTTTCATGATAACTCGTGTTATTTATGTTCGTCACACGGTCACGTCGCAAGATACCAATTTCGGTGCATATCAATCTAGCGAAACGGCCGCCAGCGCCCCATGAGCGTGGCACGTAAGTCATGCTGTACATGACATGCGTGTCATGATTTTCATGATAACTCGTGTTATTTATGTTCGTCACACGGTCACGTCGCAAGATACCAATTTTGGTGTATATAAAGCTAGCGAAACGGCCGCCAGCGCACCATGAGCGTGGCACGTAAGTCATGCTGTACATGACATGCGTGTCGTGATTTTCATGTTAACTCGTGTTATTTATGTTCGTCACACAGTCACGTCACAAGATACCAATTTTGGTGTATATCAAGCCAGCGAAACGGCCGCCAGCGCACCATGAACGTAGCATGTAAATCATGCTGTAC
>NW_023615661.1:0-22559 GCF_013339695.2 Rhipicephalus sanguineus
TTACAACCTCCGTTCACATCGATACCACGCGTTGGCTTGAGATGCGTTAGTTGTTGTAGCAGTTAAGTGAATTTATGCGGTGGGAGTATATATCGGTGAAGAGTTGGAGCTTCTTGGTTGTTTAAAGTTTGGACACGAAAGAAGAACAATTAATTTGCTTAGATTGATAAAGTGTGCTCGGAGAACTCTTGTGTAGTTTATTTCACCACCATAGGTTTATATTAGAGGAGAAAACCAAGTTCAAAGTTCATTTTTAAATTTCGCGCCGAAATTGTAATTCGTGACTAAAAAGACTTAAAAGAGCATTTAACGTATTTTGGCGCCACTGGCTCGACGACGAAATTTCCACAAACTCGTTATGTCAAGTCTCTGGCCCCTCAGAGGACAATTACTTCGATTTAGCCGATTAGGAAATACGTAGGCCCAAGCAGGCGCCGTCAAAAATATGTGAGTCACGGCAAATGGTGCGGAATTCCAAGGTGGCGTCGCCACCTGTATCTTCTTTTGCGCGTTTTCTCGCTTATTAAGCGTCTTCGCGCAGAAAGTGTGTGTTTTTTGGTATCGTAGAAGACTACTTCTAATGCGAGAAAGGTCGTTGTGCTCTTTAGTGTCCCTTTAAGGAAAAGTTTTAGATTGTTTTCGCTCTGTAACGCATCACGCTACCGGAGACCCGTCGCGGGAGGCGCGGGGGGGGGGGGGCGTGCTAGGGGCGCCCTCCCCCGAAATTCTGACGGAGGGGGATATTTACCGGAAATTAATAATGGAAACTGGTGTTTCGAAAAATAATGAAGGCTACACCAAGTCCCTCCCCCCCCCCCCCCCCCCGAAAAAATTCCTGTCTACGGGCCGGCATTACCGGCTTATCACGAGACTGTGGTACCACGCAATGTGTTATTACGCAGTTCACTGATAATCACCAACTACGTGCGCGAGCTTACATAAAGTGGGCGAACTTTATTCGATCCTAATGGAATCGATCGAAATTCTGCTTACGACGTCACGTAACAATGCGCTGCAATGTGATTTTAAAACCACGCAAAACAGCTAAACTTTATGACAAGGCATTCGCCTATGCGTTGGTCACGTTTGCCCTAGACTGGTCCGGCGGCCGGCTGCGGGCAGCACGTCCATCGCTTAGAATTGGTAGTTGCGTTCGAGACGGCTTTTGAGAGCCACGTCAATAGCTGGGCGGCCTTGTCCCGCTTATGACTTGTCAGCTATTTCGCGTCCTATCGCGTCGGAACCAGCTCATCGCTTCGCCAAACCGCCGACCGACGGCGCATGGCTTGTATGCGCCATAGTGGCTTGTGAGTTCCGAGTGTCCCTCGTTCGTGATATATCTCGAGATGTTTGCCCTTGTGGGCAGTGTTTACTCGCCACTCGGCTTCAAGGTCAGCATTGTACAACAGCGCACCGGTAAACCAGTGGTCATATTCACAGTCACGGCGTAAGCATTTATCTATAGCGGATGGGCTTGCTCCTTCCTCACGAGCCCCTCCGCCTATCGGCAACAGCAGCAAGCTTCCGTTTGTAACCGTGAAACGCGAGACGCAAAAGACAGGGAGTGTCCATTTGATCATCATGGCTCCCGAGGAAACGATCAGGTCGCCAGGTGTTTGGACGACCGGGACGATCAGGCGTTGTTGGGGATCCGTATATTTTTCGTGTCCTTGCGTCAACCATTGAAAAATGGAGCATGGGCCGCTTCAGGAATTAATGCGATAGCCGGCCAACCCACGATGGGAGTGAAACCGGCTTCAGGCACTACACCCCAAGTAATAATAATAATAATAATAATAATAATAATAATAATAATATAATAATAATAATAATAATAATAATAATAAAATGTAGTGAGGAAGAGAAAGAAGAGCTTCCGCGTCTGTTGTGCTGTGCGCGTGTCTACCTTCGTGTTCTGCCGGTGCTACCTCGACTGTTTAAGACGTCGCTGTCTATAATAAAATCGTCGTACGACATCTGGTGGAGGTGCGGGTCAAACTACTGTGCCGGCCAAACTACGTGCCGTCATCTTCTGTCTCGCTGACGTTGCGATCCTCTGGTTCCACATCACGAGCGTCAACTACAGACCTGGTACGATTTCAAGACAGCGTTCGCGGAAGCTCTTCTATAATAATAATCAATCAATCAATCAATCAATCAATCATTTATTTAACGTGCCCAGGAACAACCGTAGGTCTTTGTGCTGGCGCACGCAAAAAAACAATAAAAATAAACAATACAATACAGACAGTTTTCAGAAATAAAAAGAGCACAAACACGCAGACAAGAGAAATGAACACAAAAGGGCAGGAGTAAAATAAGACAACACGAGAAATATTGACGGGGAATAAAAAATTAGATTGTATATATACAACTATGTGGAAAGACAGAGAAGGGAAGACTTTGTACATTGTGCCACACTATGTCAAAACAGTGCAAAGCTCGGATAAAAACAATGATTGTGGGCTATGAAAAACGTCAAGATCAAGAAAATTAACATTATAGAGACTTTGTATTCTGTGAACGGTAGTGTGTGGGAAGAAGCAGGCGGGTACTTGAAACGGTCTGTTCTCTCTGGTTAACTTACGCGGAATTCGAAAATTTACACAATTGAGGAGTACAGGGCAGGATATGATACCGTGGACTAGCTTGTAAAGAAATAGAGATCAGAGCGATTTCGTCGGCAGTGAAGTGATGGCAGTGATAATAATTCAGCAGTATTTGAACGAGATCCAGAGTCATTTTAGCAAAGCGATGGTTATATATGCTGAGGAATTTTTTCTGGACTCGTTCACTGGTGTTACCGCTGGATTTGAGCAATGCCATTCCGTATCACGGACGCATACTCAAGTTGCGGAAGACATATTGCCCGTGTACAATTGTGTAGGGCCATGGGAGACCTGAATTCTCGAGATATTCTACAAACACATCCTAGAGAACGAAGGCCCCGCATAGCAGCACGCTTAACGTGAGAAGAAAAGTTTAACGCGCTGTCAACAACAACACCAAGATCACTGATTTCATAAACCTTGCATAACGGCACAGAATTGACAGAGTATGAAATGACACGCTAGATGTTTTGCGAGTGATAGACATGAATTTTGTCTTCGAGGTATTCAGAGAAAGGTTATTACCGTTGCACCATTCGGAAAAAGAGCGCAAGTCTGACTGCAGCAAGCGACAGTCGTTAACTGAATGAATTTCCTTAAAAATCTTGATGTCATCGGCATACAAGAGGAAAGAAGAATTACGAATGGCAAAAGAAACATCATTAACGTAAATTAAAAATAGGAGTGGGCCTAATACCGACCCTTGAGGGACCCCACTAGTCACTTTATACAAAGAACACGTTTGGCCATTTACGGCTACATAACAATATCTATTGAGCAGATAGCTCTGCAGGAGATTCACAATCGACAAGTCAACGTCAAAGTTCGCAAGTTTAACCATAATCAGTGTGTGGCTGACTACGTCAAAAGCCTTGCTCAGGTCACAGTAAATTACGTCAACCTGTCCTCTCTGAGAAATAGGTGTGGAGATCTGCGTCATGAAACTAGCAAGATTTGTGGTAGTTGAGCGGCCAACGAGAAAACCATGTTGATTAGGAATCAATGAGTTTTTCACACTAAAAGACAATATGTTGTGAAGAGCCAGCTCGAAGATCTTTGATGTGGCACATAGTAGAGAAATCGGGCGATAATTAGAAGCATCTGTTTTAGAGCCCGACTTAAATACTGGAAAAACACGAGCAGTTTTCCACATGCTAGGAAATATGGAAGTGTCCAGGCAGTTATTAAATATCGTAGTCAGTACTGGGACAAATATACTACCATAAGCTTTTAGTATGGCGGAGGGGATGCCATCTGGCCCACATGATAAGGATGGTTTTAAGCGCTTAATGCATTCGCAGATAAGATTTTCATCCAGCGACAAAGCACTGGATGAGCTAACCGCCTTGGGCTGTTGTCTGATATCAGTGCTAGAGTCTGAGGCCTTATAAACGGATGAGAAATGCGTGGCAAAACAGTCAGCGACGGCATGCACTTCTACCCCATTTGAGTCCAGCAGTCTGAAGGACTCTCCGCTTTTTGCTGGACCGTTTACGTACATACTTCCAAAACTCAGCCGGCCTGTCAGAGGCGCTTTTTTCTAAGAATTCAATATACGAACTATGATCCCGTTTATATAGGCGTTTAGAGAGAGTTCGAAAGAAGCTGAACTCTTCCTTCCACTCGCTGGATGGATAACATTTAGATTTCCTGTGTGCGTGATCTTTATGCTTCACTGCACTGATAAGTTCAGATGAGAACCAGTGGGGATATTTACATTGTTTAGGTGTATATTGGGGAATAAAATTACGCATGCTGCTCAGTACAAGCTCCGTAAACCGGTCAACCTGCTCATCAACATTTGGTTTGTCAGTAACCTGTGACCACTCAACGGTAGACAAGTGATGATAGAGGCCCGTGTAATCACCTCGCTTGAAGGCAAATCTCGGAGATTTGTTTACGTAACTGCTGAAGCTCGTTGTTTCGGCTGATGCGGATAATCTTACGTTAAGTGGTGGGTGGAATATGTCCGGACGTACAAGAGAGATGTCGGAGCGGGAAACTTCAAGGGGTTGATCGTTTGACACACACAGGTCTAAGACGTTGCCACTGGAATTGACGACTGAGTTATGTTGCAGCAGGGAATTAAACACCAGAAAGTCCAAGAGCGGGCTGCACTTTTTCTCTATGAAATGATTGTAATGAGAAAAAGTAAGCGTGCTCCAGTCAATTCCAGGTGCATTGAAATCCCCAAGAACAATAATTCTGTGCCCACTATGAGAAGATACCACAAGTTCAATGGAAGACATGACATAATGAAACGAGGCAGGGGACATGCTGGGCGGTAAATAGAAACATCCAATCAACAATTTTTCACTGCGCTCAAGGTTGGTTTCTAGCCAAATGGATTCTTCGATAGTTTCTAGGTCTTTCCGTCTAACGGATTTCAGTGAATTGTCAATGGCAATCAGCACGCCACCGCCTTTCTCTTTGGTTTTACTGAAATCTCGGTCACTGCGGAAGGTGGTGTAGGTCGGGGGAAAAAAGTCAGATGAGGGAATTTCAGTGCCTAGCCAGGTTTCAGAAATAGCAATAATAGGAAAAGAAGACGAAAGAACATTAGAGAAAAACTCTCGTGTCTTGGTACGTAGACCACGAGCATTTTGGCAGAATATGTCTACGTTACACGGCACTTTTGATTCCAGTCACTTGCTCAGAGGGATGAAGCATGTCATCGCGCAGCTCCCCACGAAATGGCTTGAAGAGGCATCCGAGGGGCCACATCGAAGGGTCATTCAGGCGTTGTAGTGTTTCCTTGTCGACTTCGATGTAGAACGAAGAATAGGACTGAAATTTGGTTTGAAGTCGCCGGCAGGAGATGGGAGACAGATCGAATGAAGCAATATGTTTTTTGATGTCAGCAACAGTGGTGTCCGGGCTCAGCTTCGTAACAAAAATGGCCTTTGGCCGTTGTGGCCGTTGAGCTACAGATATATTCGATGTTGTCATAGCTCCAAAAGAGGCGGGTTTCTTCTTTCTTTCCCCCTCAGTCACCGCTGCATAAGAGGCTTTCGCAGGCATTACACTGCCACGCTCGGACGTGTCTACGTCAGCTGGCGGCGAATTCGAAGATGAAAGAGTTTTGGAGAGAGGTGGTTCAGAGCAGGCAGGTTGCTCGGAAGTCACTGATCGGTCAACGATCACATGCGCTGGGGGGATCACAGGTGCCTTCACTGCCACTCCGGCCGTGCGGCGCGTCAGCTCCTCACGCAGGAAGTGGACCTCTGCACGAAGGGAGGCGACCACGCGGGCTTGTTGTTCAACACCGCGGGAATGATCCTTACGGAGGCGCTCATTTTCTTCGCGTAGTTGGGATACCTCGTCGCTGAGGAACGAGATTCCCTCCAAAGCGTCGAGGAGAAGGCGGCGCAGCCCGGCGAGATCGCCATCCGGAGGGGTGCACGTGGAGAGGGAACCGGTCTGAGAGCTGCAATGCTCATCGCTGCACGCCGCCGAGTTGTCTTCGCTAGGCTTACCAGCAGCACGGCTCAGATCACATAAATTGCAGCAAAACGAGCGCGATCCAGACTTCAGAAGTTGAAGCTCTTCATCAGGCCAGGTTACACACTTCGCATGAACACGTTTAGAGCAATTTTCACAGCGGAAAAACTGCTGCTTACCGAAAAACGGGCAGGAGCATAGCAAGCATGCATCCCGACTGGGAGCCATGGTGCGGGACAATAATAATAATAATAATAATAATAATAATAATAATAATAATAATAATAATAATAATAATAATAATAATAATAATAAGAAGAAGAAGAAGAAGAAGAAGAAAGCAGACAAAAAATTATTCACCAAATTTGTGCTAAAACAGTCTCGTGTGAAGTGTCACACCCATAGGTCGGCAAAAAATGTGGAGCTCACTCAGACTCACTCACGAAACATATCTTGTCCTTAGAGCTCACTCGGACTCAGATTCACCAAAGTTTTCCTCATCCGGACTCACTCGGACTCAGACTCACTATAATTTTTCTCAACCGGACTCACTCGGACTCAGACTCACCATAATATAATTCACTCGAACTCACTCAGACTCACGGCTCGATCTGAGTCTGAGTGAGTCTGAGTGAGTCGACTCATGAGTCCGTTAGCTTATAATTAGCCTTTTTCTACCATAATGTCAATGCCCTTTAGCGCCAATATCTCGCACAATCAGTGCGCTACTTAGCATCTCTTGATCTCGTACCTTCAAATACGAGTTATCTGAGTTTGCAGTTCAGTAAGGACCTTTTTATTGAAAGAGATGACTCACACGAGATATTTTTATCAGTAACTTCCCGTGAAAAAGTTTGCGGGGGAAGGTCAAGGCACTTCCTCCCCCTCTCCCTCCTCAACTCACGCCTCTGATCAATAAATATTGAGCTGACGTATGAACGGTAGCGCGTTGAAGTATGTGGGACTATACGTGAGTATAAACATGAGCCGACATAAGGCTGATAGTAATGCTGAAGTAGAGTACATAGGACCATAGGTCGGCAAAAAATGTGGAGCTCACTCAGGCTCACTCATGCAAGAGATTTTGCCCTTAGGGCTCACTCGGACTCAGACTCGCCAAAATTTTCCTCAACCGGACTCACTCAGACTCAGACTCACCAAAAATTTTCCCAACCGAACTCACTCGGACTCAGACTCACAAAAACTTCACTCACCCGGACTCACTCAGACTCAGACTCACGTCTCGATATGAGTCTGAGTGAGTCTGAATGAGTCGACTCATGAGTGAGTTTGCCGACCTATGGTCACACCAGTCCAAGTCACTGAACTACTTAATAACGGCTGTCGTCTATAAATTCCACTTTAGCCAAGAGTATGTCAAAAGGTTGTCACCGAACATATCAGTGTACATCGCGTAATAACGAAGTTATCGTCACTAACACCACCAAATGATGAAAACCTCTACATGTACCGTCGTAACTCTTTGTTGTGACACAGCTTCGCTTGTCATCCACCTTCACACAGTGGAATGGCTCCTCAATTTTTTTCGCTAAAAAATTTATCGGGTGTAATCTGGCGCTGCGATCGCTCAGATAGCTTAGCATGGAAATTATGGTTAGCGCGTGGATGTCTTTGTGCTTTTAGCTGCATACTTCAAGGCGGCAATTAAAGTGAGGATTTATCGGCCTTCTCTCGCCCCAAATATTGAAGCACTCCCATTTTCTTCCATACGCACGAGTCCGTAGGAAAATGCTAAAATGCGTAATCGCTGCGAATAGCCTCAGTTATAATGTAATATTTCGCCGGAAATTGTCAGTTTGCAACTTTGCACACTTTCTGGTACGTTATTTGAGATTTAACGCCCGCAGGCGACTCAGACTATGAAAGACGCCGTAGTTGAGGGCCCAGCTGTGGTTCTTTAACGTGCACTAGTATCCCATAGTACGAGGGCCTCTATAGCATGACGCCTCCATCAAAATACGACCGCCGCTACCGGATTTTAACACGTGTCTTTCCGGTCAACAGCCGAGCACCGTCACGACTGAGCCACCGCGTCGGATGCGCAGGGTAGTAGCAAGGTTGCTTGAAGCCTTGGCAAGAAAGTCTAAGGTAAACCCGTGTACTGACCATCATTCCGATGCTATTTTAAATATGGTACGTTTAGAGCCTTCGTAGTCACTAGCGCCAGACTTCTCTAGCGATTTTCGCAGGAAACTCACCGCTCGTAGTCAGTCCGTCCAGGACATCGCAACTTTCGTTATAGGCAATGCTGTATTAGATGCAGGCCCGTAGCCAGGGGGGGGGGCCCTTCCCGAAATTTTGGTGACACATGGTGTTTTATCGAAAAAAAATCATGAATATAGGCGTTTTTCTCAAATTGTCAAGGCTTTCAGCAAGTGCGCCCCCCCCCCCCCCCCCCGAAAAAAATTCCTGGCTACGGGCCTGATTAGATGAATACCACCATTTGGACAAGCGTCATTCATGCTGGACGCACAGTGCACCAAGCGTAAAATATTGTGCATGTCCCATTGTAATCAAAATACAAGCAACATAATTTGCATAGCATGGCTTCGCATTTAGTACGAATAGTTCTACTGTCATTTTACTGATGAATCAGGTTAGGTGAATCTAAATCAAAAAGGTTAACAGACCCCTTACTAAGCCTTACAGCAAATTTTTGGTAATAAGTAGAATTTGTAAGGTGCCGTGGGGGCAGCATTTTACCGAAATAATTTTAGAGCGATAGCTCCCCTTCTTCCGGTACGAACCCATAAACGCCTCGTCCCGTGATTCTGATTTTCAAGCTAAGCCAAGGTAAATGCCGGCGAAAAAGCTTGAATAAAACACTAGTGCGGCGCGTTCTCGGCGTACTAGCAGTTAGATGCAGTCACCGCCAGAGGCACTAGTTGCAGCCATGTTCATTGCGCGTTCGCGTTTGCTGTGCCGATGGCGCCGAGCAGCATCTGTGTGTTGTTTTGCATGGCTCCCTTGTCGCGGCGTGTAGTCGAAGCGTGTAGATGTCTCGTCACCCTTACCCGAACCAAAACATGCAATAAAGTTAAATCTCTGCACACCAATGACTCTTCCTTTCCCAAAGCAAGCAAAACCGAGCTATCGCTCGACAAACCACGTTCAGCCGCGGCATTTTTTTCTTTTTTGAAGTCTCTTCGTTATTCGACTCTTTAGAAGAACTTTAAAAGTCGTTTTCACCAGTGTTGCGGAGTGGCAACTCCGGAATTGGAATGACTCCGGAATCATTCCACATTTTCGCGACCCCGGAATGCAATGGGAATGGAATGGGGACAACGCTTGGAGGAATGGAGTGGGAATGGAATTAAGCGCCTTTTGCACGGAATGGAATGGGAATGGAATTACGTCTTTTTCCGAAAACAGAGCACGTTTTCGTCTACGCGCTGTCTTTCAAACTTGAAATATTAGTAAGTCAGAGCCTCGAATTTAACAATAAAGCAGTATTTTTAAAATGGCTTTTCTGATTACAAGCACGGTGCATTTATTAGCAACGCGCCTACTACAATTCTGTCCTTATATAGACTGTTGCTCCGAAGTTTCTCTATTCTTCGCGTAACCGCGGTTCTATGCCGTTGGTATTCGTCGTGCGGATATACGGCGGCAGCATACCCCCCCACCCCTTACGCCTTGTGATTTCTTTTTAATTTCTTGGCGAACCTTTGGCATTTTGAGCGTTTCTATCTATCTATCTATCTATCCGCCTACGTCCGGGGGCTCTCATGATCCTTTCCTTAACTTGGTGTACACCAAAATTGGCATGGGAGGGTTAAGAGGATTTGACAAATATCACTGTCGGGTCATGACATGAATGACGTGAAAATCCTGTCGTGTACGTCGTCAAACCATTTCCTCCAGACACGTGTGGCACATGCCCGTTAACCACGGGCCGCGGTGTACGGGTATGCGCCACAGGTGACTGACAGTTTATATCTACCCAGGAATGGCGAGAACGGACATTAAATGCGAGAGCGTTAAGAAAAACCGACATCGGCAGCGCTGACCCGACGAATGGAAAGATTGAAAATTAGCATCCCAGCAGGAATCGAACCCAAGCATTCTGCGTGGCAATCAGGTATTCATCCCCAGAGCCACGCGAAGTCTATAAACTGGTTTGGAAAAAACAGCCTATGCAGCCGTGATGTCGATGCAACGTCAGTTATGGTTGTGGTGTTTGCTATCTAATTTTACAAGAAAGCAATAAACACTACATGATACTCCTACGATGTGTATACTCTTACGATACAGGCGTCATATCAGATTAACGTCTGTGGTTCGAGTGTTGGCTCCGCTTTCATAGCAGTCTAATAAACATTACATTTGTATTCCTATGATTCAGCAAGCTATATTGAAGCATCGCTTGACCCGGAGGAATACATTAACAAAAGTTACGTATGATATTCACATCATCTCATCGTAAAGTGCACTTAGTCCGCCAGAACGACGCAGTGGCCTCTTCATTTCTTACGAGGCTGGGCGATGGCCTCATGCTGACGGAGGATGATGCCATATTGATTGACAGCCGCTTTGTAGACTAGACTACGTAGGCCACATACGCCCAGGTAGTCTACGAATACGACAAGCGCCATCCACTGATGTTGGTCTACGTAGCACTGCCCAGGCCTACCAGCCTCGACGGCCTATACTTCACCAACGCGAAGGGTGACTTCAGATTCGGACATGTCGCCGGCTCTATCGACAAAGAATTTGTCGACGAAATGACCGAGGCATCCACGATTTCCAACAGCTGTACTATACCTTATACTTCACTACACATGGACCCCTCGTCACCGCGATCACGACCTGATCCAATAACAAGTCATGACCAGCTGCTGGTGCTCACAGATTACGGTGATGATGACCTTGTTCAAGAACTATCAAGAATTTCTTCCACACATGCAGACGGGTTCGGGTACCGTGCCTGCGTTCTCCATCATAAAGACAAGTATAAACACTACATGTCAGCTTACCGCTTCTGGTGTTGGTATAATACCCACGTTGCCGTTGGCTGCGTCACCCAACTGTAAACAACTGGTTATATAACACATATGCGGCTCTTCAACATATCTGTGCGTATAAAATTTATGCAAATCTTTAGGGTCATTTTGTAACTCTCCGCTCAGCAAAAAAAAAAAATACGCCACAGTCACCTTCCCGCCGCATGCTTCGCATAACATCGACTCCCACGGTACGTGGGATCTGCCGAATTTTTTCTCTCGGCGGCGCCCCAGCCGCCAGCTGTCTCCCCACCCTTCACATCTTTATTTTTGCTACTGTCGCCGCCGGCGACTTGGACGAATATTCAAAAAAGCGCTTCGAAAAAGCAGTGATGCGTACTCGCTGACGCATATTCGAAAAAGCAGTGATGCGTACTGACGCTGGCGTGATGCTTGTGCTCACTGCAAGCTTTAGTATACCAGCTTGCGCGCTGTCTCACCTGATACTCCCCCACCCTTTTGCAATACTGTCCCCCCTGTCCAGACACTTTGGCGCCTTTGCCCGAAACTCTGTCGGCAATGGTCTGTAGGTCAGCGCAGCACAGTCGTACATGATGAACTGTGTGCCCTCCTCCTCCGTACAGAGAGAGAGAGAGATTAAACTTTTGAAAGCATTGGTTCGGGAAGCCAGCCGAAGCAGGAGAGCCCGCGTAACCATGGCCACGTACTTTTGCAGTTCTCAATGCATCTGATGACATGAGCTTTATGGGGCGTTCATTCATAACTCGATAAAACTATCAAGATGCCTTTCCTACGTTGAGGAATTACAGGAATGGAATTAAACTGCCCGTCCATTCCCGGAGTGGGAATGGGCTCGGTTTTTTCGTTCCGAGGAATTGGAAAGAATCGAAATGCGGCAGGTTCTAATTCCCCGGAATGGAATTGGAATGGAATGGAGGCGCCCATTCCGCAACACTGGTTTTCACCATGCCACCGAAATGACAGCTGCACGACAGACGACACTCTCCTCCTTTGCTGCGGCTGTCGTCCATAAGGGGCGTATCTCACTTGGGTTATCTCAAGTATCGCAGAACGAGCGTGTCATGTTGACAAGCCCCACCTTGGTTTTCTGACCTTTATTTCGCTTATCGGCACGCTTGCCGTGAGCGGATTGCGCGCTTTGAACGTAGCTCCTGTGCAATCGTCAGTGACGTCAGTGACCAATCGTCTATGCGGGGCGACCGCAGACAAACAAGATGGATTTGGTGTTTTTTCACACGCTGTCTACCGTATGAAAGCTGGTGAGGCTATTTGATCGGTGTTCAACAAGTGTGACAAAGTCAGCTTGAAGCGTGTCAAGGCCAGAGCAAAGGAGCTGTGTGAGCAAGTCAATCTTCCAAGACTGGTGAAGACAATCGAAAGCAGCAGTAGAATGGGTCTTGAAATGTTTTTCAGTGCAAAAACCCATAAAGTGGACACGCCACTCAGAGTAATCGTCTCGGAAAAACACACCTGGTAGAAGTGTGTAGTGCGATTTCTACAGGATGGTCTGAACCTGCTCGAAATGAAAGACCCCTTTGCAACGAAAAACTCGGAACAAGTCATCGATTTCCTGGCTGAACACGATAGGGAAGGCTTTTATGCATTTTCAGTTGACGTTAAAGACTTGTATTACACCCTCCCTCAAGACCAGCTTCTGAAGTGCGTGGATGAGAAGATTTTTGAGTACAGGGCAATGGCGTTTCAAGAAAAATGTAATGTGGCTCCGCAGCGGTTTCTAGATTTATTGTCCCTCTACATGACGTCTACCTTTGTAGAATCGGATGGCCAAGTGTTCCTGCAGAAAGCAGGAGTGTGCCTCGGGTCATGCATAGCGCCAGTGCTCAGTGACCTGCAATTGGTCTTGCTTGACACGAAGCTAAATGAAGAGCTATCGGGATTCAGCGTCGCAAAAATTTTCAGATTTGTGGACGATTTCCTGGTCATAATTAACAGTAACGCGGAACATGTCCATAATGAGGTGGCGGAAATTTTAAAGACATTTGAAAGGTGCCTCCAGCCTTTGCAAATCACGCACGAAATGCCTGAAAATAACATGCTCAAGTTCCTTGACCTAAAGCTCCTTTTTTCCCCCGTCATGTGTGCTGGATCTACGAGCCACGGAGCAGGAAACCCCTTTTGCCGTTCGTCTCTGCTCACACAAAACTTGTAAAAAGGGGAATAGCACAGATGTGCCTGCTTAATGCACTCAGGAAGTCCTGCGTGCACCGTATCAGTGAAAGCTTTGGCTGTCAGATACAGCGCTTGGCTGCAGCAAGCTACCCAGAACACTTGACAGTAGCTGTTGCTGAGGTACTTCTGCGCAAGACGAAGAAGGCGTGTCAGCGGGATCAAACGGACAAAAACGAGGAACGAGATCAAAGGAAGGTGGCTGTAATTTCATATCTGCACTCAACGTCACACCGTCTCAAGAAGATTGGCGAAAATGCAGGCGTGAGAGTTGTCATGTCAGCCCCCCAAAAATTGACCAACTTATACAACATGGCTTCACCTGTAAAGAAAGAAAAAAAAAAGAAATGCAATACACAGCACAAGAACAGATTCGTCGCATGTGCACAAGGTGTTGTGTACAGGATACCGCTTTCGTGTGGCAGAACATACGTCGGGCAGACGGAAGGATGCCTAAACAACCGCTTAAGGGAGCACAGCGGCAACGTGGCAAAAGGAAGACAAGGGCACCTAGGACAACATTGCCAGAATTGTGGGTATACCGTACTTTGACAATACTGCAGTGTTGTTTAGAGACAAAGAGCGGTGCACGCGTGAAATAATAGAAGCGGCAGCAATGAACTGCGGTGATTACGAGTGTGTCAGCGCACCATCCATTCTCTTATCCCAAAGAGAAATGGGATATCTTGATGGCAGCTGGTAAAAAATGCAATGTAACGAACACGTGTGGTTTTGATCAGAGGAGTGGGTGCTGTTATTTTTTCTTTTCTTTTCTTTCACTGTATATATATCCGAGCGCAGATATTAAACGTTAGTTGGAAGTTAGCGCTTGTGCTTGTCGTGTTTCTCTGTCCCTTGTGTAGAAGTTCCGCGCTATAAAACTTGTAATTCTTTGTTCAGTAAGTACTGTGCTCTGTAATGGCCATCTTCCATCAACGTCGTGTTAATCTTTAGTATTCTTGAGTGGTGCGCATGTGTCCTGATGGCAAGCATGCTCCTTTCCTCTTGTCACTTTCTCATGTTTAACATCTATGACTTGAGTATATACACTAGTGATGCCGCAGGATTAACTCTCCATCTTGTCGGCGCTACTGAAACGCTTTCTATGATTTGCGAAGGTACGCGCCAGATTGTTAATTTCTGTTCTTTTTCTGTGCCCCTACTGTATCGGTAACCGCTAAGACCATCCGTGTACGCGAGCCAGTCTGGCAACGCGCTCGAGCACTTCCGGTGCGCAAGCAATAAACATCAGTTCTTCCATGGCAATTGTACGTGTCGCTCTCGTATCATAAACCTATGACATTTTTAACGCTAGCGAAACTGTTGTGATTAGCATGTAGTAAACACAGCCTCCACAGTGCTACACTGTCTTGCTACTACGTTCATGGCTCGAATGCCAGAAGGTACGTACTGTTACGAATGGGGTTTGCGTGTCGAGGAAAGCCGGGAGGCTGGCGAGCCGATGTAGCCGACGATCGCACTTATCGCTGAGGAGCAGGACAAGGAGGCAAAACGTTTATAAAACTTAACAACGTTTATAGCAGGTAATAGCAGGTTAATAGCAGGTAATAGCAGGTTATAGCAGGTTATAGCAGGACAGAGCCTGCCAGCACGACCAAGTCGGCTGGGGCGTCTCTCTAACAACAGACCAGGCCGGTCTTAAATAGGGGACCAGTCCATTGTTGGCAGGTGCGGGCCCTTTTCTTGGTCGCAGGGTAGACGCTGACCGCGATGCCTTGGACTTCCAACGAAGTGCAGGTGTTTATTCGCCTCCCCGTTCGGTCAGGTGCTCTGGCACAACAGCACCCCCGCCACAAGACAATGCATCCAGAGTTCGAGCTGTCAAACGCAGCTCGGATGATGCGATGCTGGTTGACCGTTGTCAACTGTGGTCGTACAGCTCTTTTCTTTGAGGAGTGACCTCCACGGCACAGCAGCAGTTTACTGGAACTGCCAAGAAGCAACACAAAGCCAAACCACTCTGGCCAAAGCAAGCCCCCTCCAAATGCTGATCAAATCGCCAGACCAGCATAAAAGAACAAAACATTTCCTAGAGACTACGCTAAGCTAAAATTAAAACATCACGAGCAACGTATCTCAGGAAGAATACCAAAGTGAGGACGTGCCTCTAGCTAAGTGTCAGTACGTGACACTGCTAAAACCAATCAGAATGTCTTCGCGAGCGATTCTCAATGGTGACATCGGCGGATTAGGGACGATCGAAGCAGCTGGGGAAGACTCAATTTTGCCCCAAAACTACAAACACTTCACTAAGTGCTCCCTAAATCGTGCGCCTTGGCACCACTCGCAAGTGTTCTGAATGCTTATCAACAAACATTTCAAGATAAACAACACTAGCCTTTCGCTAAAACGCACTCGCTCATTGCACTTGGCAACTGAGTATTACATAAAGAAAACAAAGCGCTTCAAACTAAATACGAAAGAAAACTGAAAATCAAACTCACGCGTTTAACACAAAACGAAATAAACTGAAAATCAAATTCACTCGTTTAACACAAATCAAGGAGAAACTAAAATTACACTGACGCGCATCCTAACACGTACTGCAAGATACGTAAGAAGGCATGTTAAACAGAGGCTTTTCACATTCAGCCTTCATCTCTGTAAACACAACGAACAGCACTTCTCACACGTCCTAATGGTCGCGCTTCTAAATACCAAAACAAAGGTATCTTAATCGGAGGCTTTTAACTTAGCCTACATCTCCTTAAAACAATTCACAGCCCTTTACACTAGCGCTGACGGTTATGTTTCTAGCTATTAAAAGAAACAAATAACCAAACAAACATCTCAATGTCTGCTTCTACGATGAGGAGGAAATTAAAATTTACAAAAACATTGACGCATTTCTTACTCATCAGCAGACGACCACATGTAAGCACATAAATTAATTACCAAAATTGGATACAAGAGAAAGCCTTGGTATCCGTCATTGTACTGTGCTTATCTCCCTACGGCACCCCTTCAGACGAGCTCTGGGAAGACGCGCATTCCACCCTTTTCGAGGGGTCCGATCTACACAAAGGGACAGGGAACAAACCTGTTCGACACACTTAATCGCGGCTACCTTTGTACCGTGGTCGCCGAACTCAGACAAACCGGCATACCAGCGGTTTTGTCTGTCCATTGTACCCCTCCGGTCTAAGCCGTTACCCTTTTGCCACTGTGAACAGCCTTTGTCGCTATTCCGGTGTACGCGACACTTCGCTGCGCTCCTGCCCGGACTAGGCCGTGAAAAGGATGAGACCAGGTGAAGACTTCGACGTCTGAATTTCACTGAAATTCTTTTCTTCGCGACGCGCTTCACGCCTAATCTCAATTTCCGCAGGAGTCTCAACTTGAGACTTTTTCTAGCAGGCATTCTTGGAATTTCCTGCCTGACCTTTCTCCTGGTGGGCCTCTTCGTGATCTGAGGCCTTGCCTTTAACTTGGCGTCTCGAGAAATGACGTCATCACGCCTAGCCCCTTTAGTGCGCTTAACGCCACTCGTCGCTCTCGCGTTCGCCTTCACGCGTTTTCGCTGACGCCTTTTCTTTTTGATACTGCTCGGATGCTCGCAGCATCGGCACTCGTACTCGCAAGTACGCTGCATTCAATTTGCTTTGCCAAAGCACGAGACGGCTCAACTAACTGATTCTCGGGGCCGCGGCTAGGTGTCTGTGCGTCTGACCTAACGTTAGTCCCGACACGCTCTAAGTCAGCCAGCTCGCCCTGAGCCGTCTCTATTCGTGGCGGTGTACCACTGTCGCGGGTACAACCCTTTTCTTGGCCTTCGAAGTCGGCCTTTTCATCACTATGACGCACTTCGGCGTCCTGCGCCTCGCGATCGGCTTCGGCCTCTAGCGCTTCGCGATCGGCTTCGGCCTCTAGCGCTTCGCGATCGGCTTCGGCCTCTAGCGCTTTGCTACGCGCTTCAGCGCTGTACCTATAGTCACGGCATTCGCAGTCAGCCGGACCTGAAGCAGCAAAGTGGCTGAACAAAGCATATTTAGCTTTATCAAAGTCATGCGCTTCCTTAGCTGATAAGCGCTCCAAAACAGCTGCGACCTGGCACGGGAGCAACGCGAGAAGCCTCTCCACCAAAAGGTCTTGGCTAATACCAACATCTTCGCAGACCTGTTCAAACCTATCAAGAAAAGACACAATGTTCTCGCCTGTCTCGAAGATCTTGAGTTGGCATTGTGCTCGCTGCCATTTCAGCGCCTGAATCTTACGATCAATCTCTTTCATTTTAAGAGCATGTTCTCGCTGCCTCTCTTCGCGCCTTTCGCGCTCTTCCGCCTCTCGCTTTTTGCGCTGCCTTTTCTCACAAATTTCCTCCCAGGTCTCGTCAGCTTCCCCGACGGTCACGTTCTCCGTCTGCATCACCTCGAGAATCGCTTCCCTTGTTTTTGCGGACCCGGCGGAAATGCCCAAGTCCTCACAAATTTCGAGGAGGTCCTGCACTTGGTACTTCTCCATCGCGATCTCGTCCCTCGTGATGCCTTTCTTCAAACTTTACTCTTACTTTAAAACTAATATCGTGGTTTAAAGTGAGTAAACAGCATCGAACAAAAAACACAAAAACTCTCTCCTAACATCTGCCTGTGCTAGAGAGGTCTGGCGAAATGACCAGTAAACGTTGGGCACTCACCCAACCAAAGTTGTCGACTCCGGTCGAACTCGTGGCTGCCGTCGAGCGGTGTCGTGAGCGTCCTCGCTCCTCGGGCCTGCAGGGATCCGATCCGGCTCTCCAAACGTAGGGATCAGGATATCCCCGTGCAGCCAAACGTTGAGGTAGCGTATCCCACCTGGTCCAACGATGAGATGAGGTAGCGTATCCCAGCGTGTCGAACGATGAGATGAAGGTAGCGTATCCCAGCGCTGCCAACCACTGTTACGAATGGGGGTTTCGTGTCGATGAAAAGCCGGGGGGGCTGGCGTGCCGATGTAGCCGAAGATCGGACTTATCGCTGAGGAGCAGAGGAAGGAGGCCAAACGTTTATGAAAACGTAACAACGTTTATAGCAGGTAATAGCAGGTTAATAGCAGGTAATAGCAGGTTATAGCAGGTTATAGCAGGACAGAGCCTGCCAGCACGACCAAGTCGGCTGGGGACCAGGCCGGTCTTAAATAGGGGACCAGTCCATTGTTGGCAGGTGCGGGCCCTTTTCTTGGTCGCAGGGTAGACGCTGACCGCGATGCCTTGGACTTCCAACGAAGTGCAGGTGTTTATTCGCCTCCCCGTTCGGTCAGGTGCTCTGGCACAACAGTACACAGTTCAATGGAGCTAAATGGGAAAGCATTCAAGGACTTCGATTTCGGTACACTTTCGGGAAAAAAATGCGTGTAGAACGCTTATCCCGTTCTTCCGCTACAAAATCTGTAATATAGTCGCGAGGTAGCGGCGTCTAGCGCGCACAGTCTATGTCTGCACGAAAAAAGTCAGACGAACTGTTGGACACGGTTTACTGTTCTTGGCTGCACATTCATCATTTTCGTGCACCCATTTATTAAGCCTCCTTACGTGTAATTGCCAACTTACGTGTTTTCCTCTTCTTTCTCTGCTTTAAAGATACCACTGCTGATAGCAACTCGTGCTCGTACAAGCAACTCAAACGGTGCCACGAAAAACAGATCAACGACATCCGGAAGACGATGACCAGAATCCTCGCCAAGGGGCTGCTTCCCGACGACGACTTCACCATGGCGGTATGCAGGTAGGCTCACAATAAAACGCACTGACAACCGTGACCGCTTAAGGTTAATAAATTAGTGACACTGTTACATGAAATTAAGGCCCGAATTTTTTATAAAGAATGAATTCAAGTCCGGCCACTGCTGCTGCTCTTTCCAGTACTACACTAGCGTGCCCGGAATCCGTACACGTATCGTGGCTTTATATGCTCGCAATGCGTTGCGGGCAGTGGACTAGTAGTTATATCAGTAGGGCAACATATAGAGGCTAACCGGAAATGCGTCAAGTGCCTACCTAAAATAGAATGGAATAAAAAAATCTGACAGCGAATTCCCTGAAGACGTGCATGTTTTACGAAGAAACCATTCTGTCAAGCACCAACACGTAGGTTAAAATGAGGTGGCAGATTGGTGTAGCTCGTATTGTATCGCGATGTCATAGTAGAACAAACTCGAACGAATTCAGAGAGAATGATAACTGCTAGGGTTGTACGTGCCAAAACCACGGTATGATTACAAGTACGCCGTAGTGGAGGGCTCCGGAAATTTCGACCACCTGGGGTTCATTAACGTGCACGTAAATTCAAGTAAGAGGGCCCCTAGCATTTCGTCGCCGTCGAAATGCGACCGCCGCAACCGGGATTGAACCCTCTCTATTATGTTCTGTGTACAGCCGCGTGAGAGGCAATATTGGAGCCAGTTTCGCGCGCCTCCTCAAGAGCCGTGCTGCGCATGCGCGAGGATCAGTGATGTCATACATATGGCTCACCGGAGCCGGCACCTCCCGCGCACTACGCCGCTGCCGGTCTGCGCACTCCAGAGGAGTGACGTCGTAGCCGTGGCAGACGTACTGGCGCCGGCGCGCGCGCAGCTCTTCACCTTCGCTGTGCAGTCGCCGTCTGACACTGCGCTGGAGCCGCTTGATAGCGCCTCTGACTGGCGTTTGCCAGTGTGGTATAGCCATGGAGAAGGAGAGCGCAAATGCTCATCGGATCCCGAAGTAGTTGCCTGGCAAAATAAATATACATGTGTTAAATAATACGTATACCGTGTGTGTGTCATTGGAGCAGCAGTAAGCATGATAATCAAGCTAATCCTAGGCAATCAGGAAAGCTAAGAATAATCAGCTGAACCTTTGCTAACGCCACGTATATCCTGGCATAGCCGAGCTAAGCCGCTGCAACATTTTTTACTCTAATGTATCTTCCTATACGCCTTAATTTTAGGCTTATGTGCAAGCAGTTTGCCTCAATGTTTCTCCTGGCTCGTACACAAATGGTTTCAGCTGAAACACGAAATACCCGGTGACTATTCGTGGGTTTGGGTCATAGTGTGCAGCTGATTTTTAGGGTTCGTCGCAATTCCTCTAAGGTGAACTTGACGCCATCTGGTTCCGTGGTGCTGGCAATCAGCGAAGGTATTCCTCATGATAAAGCTGCGAATGTAGGCATCTATGATTTAAGTGGCTGTTTCAACGGGACGAAATTGGTTGTGCTGAATAGAGGATGATATCTGCGGAATATCAGTTAACAGAGCCTTATCAGTGAAAAACGTTTCTGGAGAACGCACTGGTAACATCGTTTTACCGAGAACATGTAGAAAATAGCAACTGGGACGCAGCGCACAGGTGACACAAAAATTACAGTTGTATTAGGATGTTGTATTGAAACTGCCCCTAAGGTATGTGCAACAAATCGCAGGCCACTTTTTGTGCAGGAAGGAGATAGAGCTGTCAGTGGGAAGAGGAAACGAGAAATGAAACGGGGAGAAGTATTTCTATTTGGCTCAAAAAGACGCCAACGTACGCTAGAATCGTAAGCTAACAACTTAAGCTAACCATGTGCATATGCTAACAACATATGCTAATATCGTGCGCTAACATGTATACGCTGTTCACATAGCGTACAGTAGAAAATGTAGTTCGTGTGGTTACGAGCTTGTGTGTCTGTCACTGTGCGGAAAGCAGTCAATGCGTGCAGCAGACGTGCATCGGTGTTTACCGACACTGTTGCTCAAAAACGCAACTAAGTGTCGTATGTTCTGCAAAATTTTTCGGCACGTAGGCGATTTTATATAAAATTGAGACTTCATACACACTAATATTTCTGTGAACGTGGAAAGCGGCCATCTTTGTGCAATTAAGACGCCTTCCTCGTATACGGTGAGACACATTTAAAACTCACTTGGCTGATAGTTGCGTATTTTTTCAACTCTTTCTTGACTACGTGACGACATGTTTCTGTCTTTTATGACAGCACTGATTCTGACGCCACGTTCTTCGGCACAATATAGGCTGTAGGTTTCGCAATCGCCAAGCTGTCATAAATTGTGTACATGTACGTACGTGGTCTACTTCTTTGTTTTTTTCATTGCAGCGTCACCACTGAGCACTTTAATTGTTTATTTTTCTTTTATTGTTATAGAAGGCCACAACGTACAACCCTTTGTTCAGAAAGAGTCTAGTTATTGAGGGAGAAATATAACCTACAACTTCGATTCCATGGAGTCCGTATTCAAGCAAGGTTTGGCATGGCGCTGGTTATTAAACATCCTCAAGAAACAGCGCAGGAGCGCTGTTTGTTGAACATGTATTGTCCGTTGTCCGCTCCTGCGCTGTTTGTTGAAGAAGGTCCACATTCAAACAGCGACTAGTGTTTCTTTATTTAAGCACGCAGCACCTTTCGTGGCATATGCAGAAGCGTTTGTGATGCATTATGGGATGCCTCTATCCTCTACGCTAAAAACGGCGTAACATTAAAAGCATGGAAGACAATTCGGCCATAAACCCTCTTCCTCAAACTGATGAACGATGCAAGTAGTTTAAATGCCATTCCACCACGTGATATCGAAATGCGAATGCGCCGACTCTTTCTAACGCTGATCATTTGTCAGCGCGAAATTCATTATGCGCTCCTCCTACCGTCTCTGCCTGTTCGTGCCTTCCGTAATAATGAACGCTCAACAGTTCGCCCAGCTCGACATTTTAACGAATCTCGCGAACTTCTCTGTTCGGTCATTGCAGAAAGAGACGAGAGACTTGCTACCAGCACAGCACACTGGAGCCCTGCTCCGAGCGTGAGCGAAACGCCATCCGAAAGCTGGAGGAGTCGATGAACGAGGCGCAGCAATTGCTCTGCCGAGACGACAGGGCCCTCATTAAAAGTAAGTGGGACCGCTTTCACATGTCGAACATCTGTTGTCGCGGCCTTCCGAAATAAGCCTTTACGTCGCGCTGTCACGCTGCCGTGGAGGGAGACATTTTACGTAAACACACACACAACACACACACACACACACACACACACACACACCACACACACACACACACACACACACACACACACGCACGCACACCCACACACACGCACGCACACACACACACGCACGCACACACACACACGCACGCGCGCACGCAGGGATATATATACAGTAGCAGAGTAGCTCGCTTCGGCGCTTAGAAAGCAGACGACGCAGCTGCTGTGACTACGCACGTGGCTCCGACAGGGCGGGCCTCGCCCCAGTAGTGCACGTATACATTCCTAGTAGGTGCCATGCTATGCAGTACTATGAGGTACTCTGCTGGGGTGCCTGCTTATACACATATAGAAGTACGTGTGTA